>NC_077228.1:1631788-1639288 GCF_027887165.1 Monodelphis domestica | reverse complement strand
GATTTTAATTTCTGGACCGTGCCTTAAGAGATAAGAAGGATCGCTTCTAAGCCAAGGAGAGAGGACTCATAATAAAGGCTAGTAAAAAGAACTTCTTCACAGTCTTATAAATCTCATCAGAACACCTTAAACTGAAAATGAAAAAGGGCTAAAGAAAAATATCAGTGTCTATCTGTCACAAAAAGTAACTAGAACACAGGAAAAAAGGAAAGAAATACCCAGAAATTCCTGCTGAGAAGACTAGAATTGGAGAGTCTACAAAAGGCAAACCTAGCAGACAAAAGAAACCCAATGAAGGTAAATAACCAGGTCTGAATGAATTAAAAAGAGCAAATGCTGATCAAGAGAGGGAGAAGAAACCATGGTCCCTCCACACAATCTCAAACTCTCCACTGATATCTACTATCTCTAATTTTCCATATTGGCGATGGAACAAAGAAAGTCAAGCCCAAGTTTGGAGTGTTCAAAAAAATACTATAGGGAAGAAATGGGGTGGAAGGAGAAACTATTTCTCATAATGGTGATATTGCAAAAGAATATTATAAAACTGAGTTAGAGAAATAGGAACCTCATCAACTTTTTTCTTATCTGAAGCAGGCAAGGAAAGGCATATGGGGAGGTGTTAAGGGATTTAGGCCAGGGATCCAAAAGAAAGGATAAAATTGATGCACAGACAGCCACAAGCAAATCAAATTATTCTTATAGAGGGCTGATTATAAAAAAGAAAAAAATGATAAAGGGTGCACTAAATGCAAACATTTAGATTAGCGATAAAAGGCAAAGGGTAAAGGGCTAAGGTTAGATTGATTCAAGAAATATAAATTATAGACAATCCTACCCAACTGAATCTCCTCATTCAGTGCCATGTGAATTTTAGATCTTCTCCACCGTGCTTAGTCTTAGAATTCTAGCAACCAGGAATGTCTACACCCCTACTTAAGGATTAAGTGTTGAGAAGGATGGCCTATGACAGACATGTACTAGCAAATGACAAATCAGAAACAACTGACAGACCCCCTGGGCTGTCCTACATCAAGTTTAAGCTACCATTTGTAGATGTGAGACGTAAGAAGTGATGTAAAGAACTACCTATATATTTTGTGTCACTTCTCATTCTCGCTCTCTCTTGCGGAGACATTGGTTTCTTTCAGTGTTGGGAGCTCGTGGCAGCATTCTTAGCATGCTTGGTGAGTGGTTTAGGCTGATTCCTTTTTTTCCTTTACCTCCTAAAGTGCTATCTTTCTAAGAGGCCCCTCATCTTGCAGGAGGCCTCATGGCTGGAAGCCAAGCTAGACTGAGAAAGCCCCTTGGCCTGGGCCTCTGAACTCCTATCTGGCTTGCCAGAAGAGTCCAATTCCTTTTTCGCTCTCTTCTTCTTCTTAATTCTTTCCTTCTATTGTAATTAAACCACCATCAAAATCCCCAACTGACTTGAGTATTTTATTTGGATTGAATTTTAATCCTTGGTGACCCACTAGTATAATATATTCAGTCAACAACCCTAATTTTTACCCTTCAGCCATACCTAACAAACTACCAAGAAACTTCTTTACTGAATTAGGAAAAAAAAAAACTACAACAAGGTTCATTTGGAAGAACAAGAGATCAAGAATATCCAGGGAAATAATGAAAAAAAATGTGAAGGATCTTAAACTGTCATCAAAGCAATATGGTACTGGCTAAACAGCAATGGATATCAAGATACTGTTTTGTAAGAAGGAGACCCTGTAATGGTGGGGTAGGCAGGTGACCAGGATTTAACTCAGCCTGGTCTGACAGGGCTGCTCCCTCTAAGGTCAGAGAGCAAAGATGGTGATCCTCTCTGTCCTTGGTTTTGGTGTGGGCATTGTACCCCCAGCAACTCGGGTAAACTATTATCAGGGAAATTCCTCTGTTCCCTTAGGCCAAACCTTGGAGATCACCCATAGAACTGAGATGGACAGAGACACACCCCATTCATTCATTCTCCAAATCATGAGAACCACCCCCAGGCCCTCTGGCTACCCCCTCCCCCAACTAGTTGCTCCAGAGTCATGTCCTCATTGCTGTAGAAAACCCCAGAATGGAGGCATCCTGGGAGCAACCCCCCAGGTTGTTCCACTCATGCTGTCTTGCTGGCCGAAAATTCAATATTACTACTAAATCTCTCTCTCTATTTTTAAACCAAGTTTCAGAGTCTTGCATTCTTGCAAAAGGAATCCTTCCTGAACCCCAGGGGTGCACCTCTTCACCCCATAACAGTTTCAGGTTTATTCTATGATTGACAGGAAGGGGAGGTAGGAGTATGGGGTTCAGGTTCCCCAGTTCTATGGTTTCCAGCTTAAAGTCCCTCCAACTGAATTTTGTCTTTAAAGACTCTCCTTTCCCTGGCGGGGCTGGGACTGCTCAGTCTTCCTGAGCTATTAAGTGCCCAAGGGGAAGCTGGGTAACTCAGTGGATTGAGAGCCAGGCCTAGAGACAGGAGGTCCTGGGTTCCAATCTGGTCTCAGACACTTCCCAACTGTGTGACCCTGGGCAAGTCACTTGACCCCCATTGCCTAGCCCTTACAGCTCTTCTGCCTTGGAACGGAAATACAGTATTGACTCCAAGATGGAAGGTAAGGGTAAAAAAAAGTGTGTGCCCAGCTGTCCATCTTTGTCCTAAACTAAGCCCACACGGGATATCAATCCGGATTCCAAACATCGCAGGCTCACAATATTCCGTGACCCTCTTGCCTTCCTTTCCAAGTTGTCCCCGAGTGTCAATGTCCTGTGTTGATACTTCCCTTGTTTCCGAATCTCCCCCCCCCCAGGAAGAACCCCCTCTACTCTATGGCATACCAGGCTCGAACTTACTCATCCGAATCTCAGATTTTCCCCAGGAAAGCTACAGGGTGGGGTGGGGTCGGGTCGGGTCTGCATAATGTGTACAAAGTTTCACTACAACAAATGCTAAGAATATTGTAAATTGTGATTTGTCACAACACGAATACATTTCTGCTGCCAATGCTAACTCTTCGTATGGGAGTAACCTAATGCACTCACTTTCTAGTCCTAGGACTACTAGAACTATATTTCAACCCTCAAATCTTCTATTAAATGCCACTAGAGCCACGGCTGGCACCAGGAACACTTTTCTGCAAATGCAGTTTAAATGCCCTCTGAACAATCCGAACAGCCTCTTGTGGCTTCCATGCTGAATCTTAACCCGCTATCTAACTTGTTACAATAACTCCTCACTAGCTTCCTCACCCTATTTTCTAAGCTACGATACACTAATTACAAGGAATCTGTTACAAGTACGTAAATGGATGTGCACGTTTATGGACATCATATTGACGAAACATTTTCAGCCCTATCTGTGCCCGACGTTAATTAAACTGAGAACTACGGGCTATAGATCCTCTTATTCAGTTAACAGCTCTTGGATACATCGTAGCTGTTTACGGACTCATGGCATTTCTCGTAGACAGAAGACTCCCATGTATCAACATGATCGGGGTCATAAAACATATACCTGTCATTTTGTGAGTCGTGCAGTGTAGGTGATGCCCCGTTGGATGTGTGCTTACTGCTGCTCTTCAGGAATCCCCTTCTCGTGTTGACGGAAGCGGTCTCCTCTGACTTCTCAGTTGTTTGTGTTGGATGTCCTTATGTTTGTGCATCGTCTTTCATCGAGCTTTATCTTACATGTGTCCCGGGTATCATCTGTCCTCTTATATTTACAAATGTTAACACTGATAATTGCTTTGCTGCCCATTTCAGCTCCCAAAGTTCTGTCTCCTTTCTGCTCTTGCAGCTTTCTTTCATGCTTTCCCTCGGGGCTGGTACTTTATCTTTTCACTTCCTCCCATATGTCCCCTCTTGAGCCTTCTGACAGTTGTCTACATTTGCCTGTGGTCTATACCTTAGTCTTCTTCTGGATTACTTTCAGGAACTCGTATCTCTCTTTCATCTAATTCTATTGTTTCAGTTTGATGCGTTCCTTCATTTTCACTTTGATCTTTCCTATCTCTGTGAGCTTTTTGTAGTTTTGCCTTGGAACAGTGAGTCCATGCATTTTTACCCAGGACTTTTGGAATACTCCTACTATTGGGGCTTCCAGTCCATCTGGCTCACATCCCCATCATCTGCCGTGGGTGTCTCCATGGGCTACTGCGCTTGCTTCTCCTTTGCACCCATCTGCTGTTTGCCTTGGGATTGCAGGACTTGATGAAGTTCCGTGGTGGCCGCTTTGTCTACTGACCTTAGCCATGGCGATGGATTGAACTCTGACCTTAGGGTCCACAGAGGATTTCTGCACCAGGTGCTTTTCTTTGTCATTCCCCTGCTTATTTCCGGGGAGGTTTGGTCTAGGGGTTGCCATTGGTCTGACCCTTCAGCCCTTGCTGCGTGGGAAGAAGATAGCTTTCCCTCCTCATCAGGGAGCCATTCTGTTTCCGAGGACTGGAGGACATGAAGATCTCTGAGCCGTCCCCACGTGCTCAGCATCTTCTAGAATTTCAGCTCCCAGCCCAGCCTTTACCAGCTTTGTTTGGCCAAGATCTCTTTCAGCGGACTGTCGGTGGATTCTGGATCTTTGAGGCTGCTCGCTAGCCGCTAGCTGTGTGCCTTTGTCTTCACGGCATCTTCCTCTGCCATCAGGTCCCATCCCGCTCCCGGTTGTGCACTAGTGCTCTCCCCCAGCGCTAACTCCTTTCTCTCTTTTGCCTCCTGCTCAGTTGGTGTATCTTTTTGCACTGTTTGTGTCACTATCTTTGTCTTTAGTCTGCCAACCTGGAAGCCAGAACCCCCAACTTGTAGCCTGGTAAGATCTGATGAACCCCAAGTTTTAGGACTAGCTTGTGGGTTGGAGACCCCAAAGCTTGTCCTGGTTCCCTGTGGTTCAGACGGACCCTGAGGGAAATGTGCCTTATCTAACGGAAGCCAAGTGGCTCTTTGCGCAGGTCCCCAAAGGGGGACGTGGTGCAGTGCGGAAGCTTCCAAGGCAAAAAGGGGGAAGAGCGGTGAGCCTAGGGCTGGGAGGAGGATGGGGGCAGCCAGCCAAGGGGGAGGAAAGACAGGCGGAGGCGGGGCAGGGAGCTGCGGCTCCCGAAGTTCTGAGGGTCCATTTAGGTAGGGTGGGGCTGGAGAGATTGAATCTGGAGGCAGAAATCAGAATCAGAGACAGGGCAGGGAGCTGCGGGTCTCCCAGGGCTCACGATACATGCACGGGCCGCGCAGCCTTGTCGATCCTTACCCCCGGCCACAGCCTGCCAGTGCAGCCGGGCCCCGGCCCCGCAAACCCTTCTCGGGCTTGCTCCCCCACGCCAAAATGCAGAGAGGCCAGAAGGAACCCGCTTGGGGGAAGGGATGGGTCCCAGCTCCCCCTTCGGAGCCGCAGACTCCCCGCGATCTCGGCAGGGCTAGCAGGGGCCTTCGACTAGAGTGGATGGTCCCGCGCCCAGCCCCAGCTCTGGGTAACTGGGCCAGGAACGTGCGCCCGCGGTCCTAAGGGCCCCTTTGGGGTCCAGCCTTCTGGGTCGGCCCTGGATGCCCAGGGTGGCGGCTAGCTCTCCAGCTTCCCGGAGCCCGCCCCCAGGCCCAGGCCCCGCCCCGCTACTCGTGCCCCTACCCGCGACCTCTCCCCCAGATTCCCGCCCTTGCCCATCCCCCCGCGCTGGCACAGCAGGGGAAGGGCGGCCTCTTTCGCTGGGGGTGGGGGACGAGGAAAGGGAGTCAGTCCATCTCTATCTAACTCCCTGTCCTTCCTTCCCCTCCTCTTCTTGCCCCTCCCCCACTCCTTCCCCGCCCAGGCCCCCTCCTGGGGACGAGGGGGGCGCGCAAGCGCCAGCTGGGTACCCCCCTTCTCTTCACCCTATGAGTTTGGGGGTCTCCCAAGGGGCTGCTACCATCTCCTCACCAAGGTACCCCGCCCGCCCCGGATTTTCACTCCCCGACCACCTAGCCCCGTGGATGGGCAACTCCGGGACACCCCGCCCAGCTTCGGTCCCAGGAAGGGCGGAGCCTGGCCCCTCCTGGTCCAATCTGGTCCCATGGGGGTCGCGCCGATGAGCGCATCTATTCCCGCGGTGGGCGGGACGGCTTCTGTCCCGTCCCGTCCAATCCTGTCTCCCAAGAGGAGCAATACGGGCGTGGCTCTACCGCTCCTCATCCAATCCAAGTTTGTGGGGACGCGTCCCTGAGCGAGGAGGCGGTGCCTTGCTTCCTTTTGGCCATTTCTGCGCCCTCCCAACCCCCTCTTTCCCTGCGATGGGCGGGGCCAGGCCGCCGGGCCTTACAGGTCTGGCCCCAGCGGTTGAAGGCGGAGAGGCGTCCTAGGGCGAGGAGGCGGGTGTCGTCATGGCCGCTGCGATGCTTCGGCGCGGAGGCCCGGTGAGCCCTAGGGCGGGGGGCGGGAAGGCGCCCCCGGGCCTAGGAGAGGTCTGAGTTGCTGCCGCTGCCCATTAGACCCCCGCCAGTGTCCGGTGCCCGCTCTCCTCTCCTCACTCGAGTGTCCGTCCTGCTGTCCCCTCCCCGGTCTGTGCCCCGGGCCTGCTGCCCCATGCCCGCTCCCGTTCCGTACCCGGTGCCCCTCTCCAGTGTTAGTGCCCGCCGTCTCCGTTCCGCTCGCGCCGCTTCCTCCCCCGTGTCTTCCTGTCCGGTCAGATGCCGGATCAGCGGCCCCCCCCCCCCCCCCCACTCTGAGAGGCTCTGAGGTAGCTGCTGCCCCGCCGCCAACCCCTCCCGGCGGAATTGTGTCCGGTGACTTCAGTCTGCGGGTTCCCAAAGGGCCGCTCCAAGGGTAGAGCTGGAGGAGGTCTTACTTGGGTCCCAGGATTAGAGCTGGGAGGACCGGGCCAAGGGAGGCAGGTGGGCGGTACCGGAGTCCCAGCCGGAGCGCCGGGCCCTGGGAGACCCTCCCCTCCCCTTCCCTAGGACCGGCGCCCCGAAGCCTAGGGGTGCTCAGGTCGGCCGCAGCTGCCCCCTAGGGGACGGGACAGGCGCCTGCCCGGCACGGCGGCCCCCTGCAGCGGCAGATCCACCCGCCGGCCAGCCGGAACCTGGAAGCGCCTCCCAGGGTGACCTTGGCCCGATCTCCAGGGCCCCCTGTGGAGGGGCCGCTGCCTGGCCTTGGAGATGACCCGGAGGAGGCGGAGACCGTTTTCCCAGCCAGCCACCCGCCCAGGAAACCCGAGCCCTGCCTCGGCCAGAAGGCTGTGGGCGGTGGGGAGGGATAGGCTGGGCAGGTCTGGCAGGTGGACCCAGAAAAGCAAGCTTGTACCCCCCCCCCCCATCTGTGCCCAGCCCCCACCCCACGCATGTCTCCTGCAGCTGGCTCTGGATTCGAATTTGAGACTCAAAGGGAGACTGGGGGTAGAAGGAAAGGTGCCCCCCCCCAAGGGGGGAGCCCGGTGCCCGCCGGCCCAGGTCTCACTCCCGTTCTTTCCCGCAGGTGCTCCGGGGCTTTTTCCCGCTGCTTCTGGAGAGCGCAGCACGCCAAAGCCCACCCCAAGCAGGACCCGGGCCTGGGCTTTAGCT
>NC_077228.1:1596788-1626788 GCF_027887165.1 Monodelphis domestica | reverse complement strand
ACCGCCATCGAGGCGAATTCTCTGGGGGTGAGTCACCCGCCGCCATCTGCTGCCCAGCAGCTTGGGAGGGCCCAGCCTGGAGGTCCTGGGTTCGAATGGTGACCCCGGGCAAGCCCCTCCCCGACTCCCCCGCCCTCCCCGTGCCTCTGCCCGGGAGCCCAGCCCGGATCCCAAGGCGGAGGGGAAGATGGAGTCCCGCCTCCCAGGGTTTCCCCCAAAGCCACCGCCCTTGTCTATGGGGAGAAGCATGTTCTGGCCCCACGAGGTGCTGGGTGTGAGTGTTGCCCAGAGCAGGCGGCCATTTCTGGTCGTTGTGCAGCCCCGTCGGGCTCCCTGGGACCCCCCCGCGGGCTTTCCCAGCAGATAGCAGAGACCTTGTTGGCTCCTTTGACAGATGAGGAAACTGAGGCCCCTGGGCAGTGACTTGCCCAGGGTCACCCGGGCCAGAAGCGTCCGCGCTCTAACGGGGCCGCGGGGCTTCGGCGTGTGTCCAGCCTCCCGGCAGTGCCGCCTCGCTGAACGCCTCCATTTCCCTCCCCAGCAAATGCCAGTCATCCTCGCGGGGAACGAGCAGCAGCAGAAGAAGTACCTGGGCAGGATGGTGGAGCAGCCCCTGATGTGTGTGAGTGGCGGCCGGCCGGCGGGCCTGGGGGGCAGGTGGAGAAGTCGAGGGGCCCCGAGGCCCCCCAGCTTTGTCCGCCCGCCGTCCGTCACGAGCCTGGGCTCCCGGCCCGTCCCCAGGGCGATCGAGCGGGGCCGGGGCCGTGCAGAGCGCCCGACGAGTGGCCGAGGCATCTGGGGGCTCAGTGACCTGCTGCTGACCACTGGCTGTGGAGCCCGGCCCCTCCCCGGCCCTTTGCCTCATGGACGGGGCAGAGGTGCCAGCTCGAGGCACGGGCACAGGCTGCCCCCCCCGGAACGAGGGCACGGGCTGCCCCCCCAGGAACGAGGGCACGGGATGCAGTGGCGCCCCCGGGAGGGGGGGCCGGCCGGGCCTCGAGCACCTTCCGTCTCGGGGGGCAGGGAGGGAAGCAGAGCTTCCCGGGCACGTTCGGTGCCTCCCGCCCGGGGCCATCCGGACAGCGAGATGCCGGGCCAGCCCTGGCCCGTCTCCCCAACAGGATTCTGGCAGGTCTGGGCAGCGATCGGGGGACCGAGGCCTCGGCCACTCTCCTGGCCTCCTGCCCGGGGCCTGCCCTGCTTCTCCTCCTCCTGAGCTGCTCCGCGGCACGCCGAGGGCCTGCGGCTTCCCCGGCACCATCCCCGGCCGCTCTCTGCCAGGCAGCCCTGAGGGGGGCCGTGCCCAGCCGGTGCCCTCACTGCCCCCACTTTGGGCCTGCGGGCCCCGGACAGGTGGAGGGCCCCGACCTGCCTCACTCAGCAATGTTTGTCCAGCTGAATTGCCCAAATACTGATAAGAGAGCCCTCAAGTGAGCCAGCTTAATGATTCACAGAGTGCCACAAGGGGCGGGGGGAGGGGATCCGGACATGCTGTCCTGCCTCGTGGGCCAGGGGCTGTTGGCATCTCATGGCCCAGGACCCAGAGCCCCCGGGGAGTCCTCCGAGCCTTTGCCACCTAATGGAGATGCTCAGGCGTGCCCACACACGGCTCATCCTGGTGCCGCCTCCTCTGCCCGGGGCTGACCCAGCACCCCCAGGGCATCCTCCGAGCCTTTGCCACCTAATGGAGATGCTCAGGCATGCCCACTGCCCTGGCACCCTTCTCAGGGCACACGGCTCATCCTGGTGCCGCCTCCTCTGCCCAGGGCTGAGCCCAGAGGGACTTCTCTTCTTCCTCCAGGACTTGCTCAGGAGCACAGATTCAAACTTGGGGCGTCCGTCCCCAGGCCCTGCCCTCCGCCCTCTGTGCCCCCGAGCGGCCCATCCGAGACCTTCCTTGAGAACCCCAGATCTGTGTCCTTTCTCGGCATTTGGTCCCGTGTCTCATCACCGATCCGCCCTTTCTTTGGCGGGTTTGTTTTCCAGGCTTACTGTGTCACAGAGCCTGGAGCAGGCTCTGACGTGGCTGGCTTACAGACCCGAGCGGAGAAGAAAGGCGACCAGTATGTCATTAATGGCCAAAAGATGTGGATAACCAATGGAGGAAAAGCCAACTGGTGCGTCTGTCCGTGACAGCATCTGTCTCCCTTGCTTCTCCCTCGCTTTAGATTCCCCCCAGACCCTGGTGGCCTCCTCCTCTGGGTCCCCCACCACCACTGACCCAAACAAGCTTCCAGTTTGTACCCCAAAGAATGGGGAGCCATCTCGGCCCTCCAGCTTTGATGGCCCAAGGCAAGAAGAAGCCGGGAGGATGTGGGCCCAGTTGGGAGGCATTTATTTGGTGCCTGTGATGTTCTAGGGAAACACACGTGAACTCACAGACTGGACACAGGGATTCCATGAGGTCCAGGCAGTCCCTTGGCCAGGGGGCTCCTCCCTACGTGCAAGCTGGCCTGCTGGGGGGGAGCAGAGCCTTTGACTTCCCTCTGCTACCCCCCAAAACCTGAGTCTTGCACATCTTCTTCCAGGTACTTCCTTCTGGCTCGGACCCACCCTGATCCCAAGGCCCCCGCTAATAAAGCCTTTACTGGATTTATTGTAGAGGCAGATACCCCGGGAATCCAGATCGGAAGAAAGGTAAGGCCCAAATGTCTGCCCCGGGTTTTGAAGTGTCACTGAGTGAGGATTGTCTCTAGATCAGGATGGAAAGACACTTTGCATGGCTCTTGATGTTCCAGCCAGCTCATGGTGAACTCGCCCCAAACCAAAGGGCTGTATGTCCTACAAGTGACCCTTTAGCCCCATCTCCCTTGTCCTCTGTGTTCTTGTTGTTGTTGACCCATGTAGGATCTCCATTGGTTCCTCTTAGCCTGAGTCCATTAGCGTAGGCTCCTCTGTGTATTTTTGTCGTTGTTGACCCACGTAGAACTTCCATTGGCTCGTCTTAGTCCGAGTCCATTATTGTAGGCTCCTCTGTGTATTCTTATCATTGTTGACTCATGTAGGACCTCCACTGGCTCCTCTTAGCCCAAGTCCATTATTGTAGGCTCCTCTGTGTATTCTTGTTGTTGTTGACCCATCTAGGACTTCCATTGGCTCCTCTTAGCCTGAGTCCATTAGCTTAGGCTCCTCTGTGTATTCTTGTCGTTGTTGACCCATGTAGGACCTCCATTGGCTCCTCTTAGCCTGAGTCCATTAGCTTAGGCTCCTCTGTGTATTCTTGTCGTTGTTGACCCATGTAGGACCTCCATTGGCTCCTCTTAGCCCAAGTCCATTATTGTAGGCTCTTCTGTGTGTTCTTGTCGTTGTTGACCCATGTAGGACTTCCATTGGCTCCTCTTAGCCCGAGTCCATTATTGTAGGCTTTTCTGTGTATTCTTGTTGTTGTTGACCCATGTAGGACTTCCATTGGCTCCTCTTAGCCCGAGTTCATTAGCATAGGCTCGCACAATCCTTTTGGATTGTGACTGTCCTCACAGACCTACCTCGGGACAGCTGGTGTTTGAAAGAGTATTAAATTAGTATCCGAGAGGTCTTTTCCTAGAGCTTTCTCCATTGAAAAAGGACAATCTGTAAAGAAAACCATTTCAAAGACCCAAGTGTCTCAGTAAGTGTCTCTTGTCCATGTTCTTTTCAGGAGATGAACATGGGCCAGCGGTGCTCTGACACCAGAGGGATCGTCTTTGAAGACGTGGTCGTGCCCAAAGAGAATGTCCTCATTGGAGAAGGAAATGGTTTCAAAATTGCAATGGGTGCTTTCGATAAAACCAGACCTCCAGTAAGTAAACGTGACGGCTTGCTTTGACTGTTGCCTTTAGGGAGGTCATGTGGAACATCCCATGGTGGGGAGGCCCTCGGGTTGGGCTTTTTGCTCTCTTCATATGTATTTGGCTGGCATTGGTTTCCTTTCCTGCCATCTTCATTCTTATGCTTCCTAAATAGTGGCCACCATGGTGGAGTGACAGTCCATCTCCTCTTGGGGTCATTTTCCTCCTGTTTGTTCAAAGGCCTTTCTCTTCTGCTTCTTCCTCTCTGAAGTAAGAACAAGGAGCTTTTTCTTAGAGCCTGATTCCTGCCATGACTGGAGGGCCTACATTTGTGTGCAGAAATTCCCCTTGCCCCCACCTCAGACTATTGAGAGGCCCAGGGAGCCGACCGTGCCCACAGGAATGTCTGCCTGCCATTGGGGTGGAGAGCCATGAAGCATCCTCTCCCCATCGAGCCTTTGGTTTGCCAGTGATAGAGCCTATGGAGACTGGCCAGCTTCTCTTGGGTTTAGTTTGGTGTCCCCCATTGTGAAAATGCCAGCTTTCCTGGGTCTTCTCTCACACCTCAGGTTGCCGCTGGTGCCGTGGGCCTTGCCCAGAGAGCCTTGGACGAAGCTACCAAGTACGCCTTGGAGAGGAAGACGTTTGGAAGGCATCTTGTGGAGGTACTACCACAGAGGGCATTGGAAGTGAGAAAAGGCCTTGGACAACCCCCAGCATCCACGCTCTTGGAGGGGAAGAGAGGCGCAGGGAATTGTCCCAGGGCCCCGGGATGGGGAGCAGCCTCCTCCTCGTGAGCGTCTTGTATCTGACGGCTGGTCGAGGTTAGATGGATAATCGTTTGGAATCGTTTTCTCATTTTGCCGGGAATCCCCTGAAGTCCAGCGGACGGGAGTCAGAGAACACACTTCCTCCACGTAGCCTTTTGTCACTTGGGCTTTTCTCTCCAGGCTTTTTCCGGACGAATAGGGCCTTTGCTCATTTTGTGTCCTCCTTCGTCATTCTAGCACCAAGCCGTGTCCTTTCTGCTGGCTGAAATGGCCATGAAGGTCGAGCTGGCCAGACTGAGTTACCAGCGAGCGGCTTGGGAAGTGGACTTGGGTCGCCGAAATACCTATTATGCTTCTATTGCCAAAGCGTTTGCTGGGGACATTGCAAACCAGCTAGCCAGTGACGCTGTGCAGATTTTTGGAGGCAACGGATTTAATAGTGAATACCCGGTGGAAAAGCTCATGAGAGATGCCAAAATTTACCAGGTATGCTTTGAATGAAAGGGTGTTTTAGAGTTCAAATGGACCCCCCACAAGTACGTCTCTGATGGTTTCAGAACGAAATGTTCTGCTTGAGTTCATTCGATGGACGAATGTTCCCAGACTCCCAGGAACATGAAAAAGAACGGTGACTTAGCATGGGCTGAGCTCACGTCTCCAGGGCTACATTGACAGGTGTATCGAGTGACAGAGGCATGCCCAACTGACCTGCTGATGCTTTATTTTATTTTTATTTTTTTAACCCCTCACCTTCCGTCTTGGAGTCAATACTGTGTATTGCTTCCAAGGCAGAAGAGCGGTAAGGGCTAGGCCATGGGGGTCAAGTGACTTGCCCAAGGTCACACAGGTGGGAAGTGTCTGAGGCCAAATTTGAACCCAGGATCTCCCATTCCTAGGCCTGGCTCTCAATCCACTGAGCTACCCAACTGCCCCCACCCACTGATGTTTTAGAAATACAAGTGAAATGGCTTTCCTGAATGGCCACTTTGAGGAAATGGGGGATCGACTAGACTGTTCTCAAACAGCCCTGGCCACAGCCTCAGCTTGAAAGGACCTTGTCCTCTCCTTAGGTGGTCCGCAATGTTTATAGATGGTGGCCTTGAGGATGAGGGCTGGCCCAAACCCTACTGCTATGCACTGGATCTATGTGATGTTCCCTTTCAGATTTGGAGCTACCGTGGAAAGAGATGACTCCTGTTAGTGTCTCTTCAAGCCGCCCCAATCCTTCCACTCCCTCGGGCTCCCCACCTGGGAGTCATCTTGGATTTCTCCCTTCCTCTCACCCCTCAGCTCCAGATCCAATCTGGTGCCAAGGCCTGTCGACGTCACCTCTGCTCTCACTAGCACTCTTTGATCCTGCCCTTCTGCCCTCTAATCCTGCCAGCCACCTGGTACAGACTCTTAGTACCCATGTGTGGACTATTGCAATAGCTGCTACCTGCTCCTGACCATGTCACCCCCCCAATAAACTCTAGAGGCTCCCCACTGCTTCTCCCAACCCCCTTCATCCATGACTGTCCCCTGCTCATTATCTCCTGTTGTCCTGCCAACATTGGTTTGCCTGTTGTCTCCCCATCAGCCTGGGATCTCTTTGAGAACTAGAACCTGAGCCTCATGTGGTCCCTGGCACCAGATAGCCTCCGTAAATGTCAGTCAAGTGTAGAGCCTGGTGTCCGAGGTGCCCCGCATTGGGCACTGAGGCAGGCAGAGCATGTGTCCGTCGAGGATGAGGCTTGAGTGCAGTGGCTCCTCTTTGCTCTGTTCCTACCCTTTTCAGCAGCCGGGATTGTTCAGTTACGGTGTTAGTAATATTGGACTCAGCTATGATAGTTTGTATGTCCAAGGATGGCTGTGTAGAACTAGTGCTTGTTCTCTCTTCACTGCCCCAAAGGGATAGTGGTGGGGAGTTTCCAGTTTTTCTCCCAGGAATGGTCAGGTAACTTGGTGATTCTCCGCAGGGCCTGATGTTTAGGGAAAGCCTTGTTTGCCTCCAGCTCTCCCAGGCTAACTTGGCCCTGTAAGCATAGGAAATACAGAGTAGTGGAGTTTTTCCTTTGCTTCTGGAGACCTTCCATGGTGGTTCCCAGTGGGAGAGAAGGAGGCCTTGTGGCAACGATGAGGAACTTGGGGTTTGGGGCAGCTTTTGTTTTCCGACAGCTCGTGAAGCAGGACGTTCCTGCAGTGGGGCTGACCCCTTCACCACTGTCCTATTTCCTGGAAGAGCCTTGAATGTGCTTGGATGCAGACAGTCTTTATTGCCTGTCTTTCAGATTTACGAAGGCACGGCTCAAATCCAGAGGCTTATTATAGCTCGGGAGCACATCGGCAAGTACAAGAATTAAGGACTCTCCGCCCGCTGGCCTAGAAATGGGAAAAGACTGCAATGGCTTTCTTCACGAGATGAGGAACAAATGGTATTTGCGGATGACCGACCCTTGTTTTCTACCTTTGCTTGTGTGGAAGGGGAAATTTGGGCTTCATTAAAATACTCGTATCTTCTTCTTCCTCTCTGCGGTCCCTGTATGACAGCTGCAAGCCGCCATTCCAAGCCCTCCGAGGATTTCTGGCCGCTGGGAGGGCGCCTCCTTAGCCCTGAGCCTCCCAACTCTTATGGGTGTCCTCTTGGGCTCCCCAGTCCGTGGGGAGGTGCCCCTGCAGGCTTGTGCAGCCAGGCTGCCCAGGGCTCCTCTTGGGTGGGTGTGCTGGAGGTTCGCTGTGGCCCAGGAGTCTGCATTTCCAGTTTAAGGGGCAGGCCCGGCTGGAAAGAACGATTTTTGCACAACTTGATGCCGGCAGGCCCTTCCCATCCCAGTTAGGTTCTTCACATGCTAACTAGTAGGTCCACCGGAAAGCAGAGCCTCTGCCTCTGCCCCAGTTACACAGACTGCACAAATGTGACAGTCTAAAAAGAACAGGACCCGGCCCAGCCCCCACAGGTCTGGCCCCTGGCAGGGCATGCTTTGTCCTTCCGGGGGGCCCACAAGGAGTGGGATGGACGCCCCCTTGGGTGGGTTGCTCTGGTGTGGCATCTGCGGGCCTCCTAGGCTCCTCTTCTCAGCCCAGGGCTCCCTGGCATCTGAGCAGAGGTGAGGCCCTAGGTGCCTGCTCTGCCCCGGGCAGAGCCTGGGACTCTTCAGCCACTTCCATGCTTAGGGCACTCCGGGTGTCCTACAGGGGTAGCCCAAGGGCTCAAGGTCGGGCCTTGGACACTAGCTGGACAGTCCCCAACCCCTGCCTGCCCCTGTTTCTCCTTTGTAAAAGGAGATGCAGAAGGGCATGGCAACCCCTCTGGTCTAGCTGCCAGGAAAGCCCCAGGCGGAGGGGCCCTTCCGCCCATTTTGCAGATGGCTAAGCCGAGGCTCCTGGTGCACAGTGGGCACAAAATGTGCGTGGCCTGCCCTATGGATAGGTTCACTGAAGCCTGGAGGAGCACAAGGACCGTGCTTCCGGCTTGGACAGGGTCGCCTGCTCTTGCCGCTCCCTCCGTAGACTCAGGCGCCCTCTGGCGACCGTATCTGAACTCCATTTGAGGCCGCGCAGACGTAGTTCTCGGGAGGAAGGCGGCCTGGACAGAGCGCATGCGTGGGCGACGGGCCTTTTCTGAACCTGCACACGCGCCGAAGCCAGTCCCAGAGCAGGGGCGGGGCCCTTCGGGAAGGACAGGGCGGGGCTGCCTACGTCGGCGGCGCGGCCGGGGCCTGCGTGCGCGCTGACGTAAACGCCGAGTGACTTGGGGCTCCGGCCACCGTCTTCGGTCTTTCCTTCCGGCCTCTGTCATGGTGAGTACTGTCTTGTGGCCGCTGCTGGCCGGAGCCGTCCCCCGCTTCCCCAGGGCCCCTGGACCTGTTTCCCAGCCACCCCGTCGCTGGGGACGGGCCGTCGCGCGGGAGGTGGCGGGGCCGGAGAGCGGGGTTCGCGTCGGTACGGTTGGGCCTCCCTGGCCGGGGCGGCCTGCCCCGCGGGGCGGTGGGGCGGGCGCGTGCTTCAGCGAGCGGCCTTTGTCTCCGCAGGGGACTCCCGAGAAGGATGTGAACCTCGGCGCCGGCGCCCCCGACACGCTGCTGCTGGACAAGCACGCGGCCTACATTTGTGCCTACGGGGCCAAGAAGGACGACTACGTGCGTGGGCCCGCGGGGGAGGGCTCGGGGGGAAGCAGGGGGCGCCCCCTTGTGCGCTGAGCCAATGCTGGGGACCCTGGGGTGGGCCCGGGGGCCGAGCCTGCAGGTCAATGATGTCTTGGCATGTATTAGCTGAGCCGCCGCTGATGCTTCCTACCCGGAAAGCTCTAGAATTACTCTGAGACCGTGCGGAGCCCCGGCCTGGGAAGGGCCTTCGACCCTCCAAGACCACCCCGGGGCAGCAGCTAGGGAGGGGCGGGGGGACCGAGGGCCAAAAAACCCTCTCCTTGCGAGAGCACGGCCACAGCAAGGCTCTGCCTGGAGCTCCGCTAAAGGGCCAAGAGGACTGGAGAGCGGAAGAACCGAGTTCTAATTCTGCCTCTCCCGGGCTTGAACAGCCCAAACCCAGCCCCGTGCTGGTCACAGATCCCTAACCCAACTCCTGTGGACCTTTACCTGGAAACTTTGGGGGTTTTGTGGGCAGAGATGCAGGCGGGGTTGCCCTTCCTTGTCCAGCTCATTGTAGGCAGACATCCCTCTGGGGACCCACAGCTAGCACCTCAGTGCAGAGCTGAACTCCTTGGTGACTCGGTCCAGCACTACCACCTCCCTGCCCTTCTGCCCCTTAACGGGCCTGGCGTAGTTGGACTGGATTCTGATTGGTTCTGGGTCCGGATGGTAACCACGGACCAAATTAAGAAGGCATCTTCTTAATGGGAGCGACTAGATTATAGACTCCCCCTAACAAGAGTCTTGGGCTCTTCCTGTTGACCCCTGTGAGTTAGTTCGGGAAGTTCTCAAAGTTCGGTCCATTAGCCTGGCCTCCCACGTTATCCCCGGGGTGGGGGTGCAGCAATATCGGTGCGTTTGTAGAATTGGGGTCTGATGTGCTGGTGAATGTGGTCCCTTTAGGAATACTGTATGTCCGAGTACTTGAGGATGAGCGGAATCTACTGGGGATTAACGGTGATGGACCTCATGGGACAGCTTCACCGAATGAATCGGGAGGAAATCCTCACTTTCATTAAGGCGTGCCAGCATGAGTGTGGTGGCATCAGCGCCAGCCTAGGCCATGATCCTCATCTCTTGTATACTCTCAGTGCTATTCAGGTGAATATGTCCCCCTCGTTGTTGTGATTTTCCCATTTGGGGAGCAGTGTGCAGGCGAGGCCTAAATCCTCAGTCCTGGGCCCAGCTAGCCCTAACCCTGGTGAGGCTCTTGTTTCCACCTCCAGGTCAGTGATGTGATGGCATGTATTACCTGAATCCAAAGTTGATGGATATCACACTTTAGCTCTAGAATTACACTGAGACCTTGGAAATAAACTGATCCCTAACACAAGTTCCTTAACACTGTCCCCAGTTGGTAGAGTGGAGAGGGGACGGAGTAGGGGCTAGACTGGTTCTTGGGTGACTGGGTGAATGGGCCACTTGATGGACGTGTGGCCAACCTGCCCTGGGGTCCTGGGGATATGATGCCCAAAGATTGCTGACAACAATCCCCTTTTCCTTAGTAACTAAAAACAAGGAAGTCTGTCCTACCCTGTGTAATTTAGTGGAAGAGGAAGGGCTTTTCCAGACTTGATTCTTCTAGAAGAAGGGGGCATTTTTGGTGAGGTTTAGGCATCCTGTTTTGGACACCTGATGTCCAGAATGATCTCTGGAAAGTAGAAACTGCACCTTCCTCTAGTAGCATGTTGGCTCCCTAGTAGTACGGACTCCTGAGGTGACTTTGTATTCCCAGGGTTTCCAATAAGCAGTCGTTAAAATTGCCTAAAAGAATTAATTGGAAATTTGACTCTTGGCCCATAATTCTTTGAAAAAGATACTATCATTTAGATATATTTGAATCAGACCTAATTAGATTTCAGCAAATTATTTGACAATTTATAAGGAATATTGCAAAGGCTATTACCATAAGATTTAGTAATTACTGCATTTCTTATTTTGCAGATTCTTACTCTTTATGATAGTCTTAATGTTATTGATGTAAATAAAGTTGTTGAATATGTACAAAGTCTACAGAAAGAAGATGGGTCCTTTGCTGGAGACATCTGGGGTAATAATGCCTTTTATGTCAGTTTAGCCATAATGACCAGAACCACATTATCAAAATGGGCCCAAAGGGCAAGAAAAGAATTGGAAACAAGTCCTTTTTTAGTTCTTAAATGCAGGTATAAAGGGGAAATTAGGGCTCCATTCTGGGCTACTTTTTCACTCATTTTTAGGAGCTAACTTGGCAAGTGGTATGTGTCCATGTATTTGTGGGACTTTAAAAAGAAATTAAACCTTTGAAGTTTGCCATCTTTTCAGGTCCCACTAAGCAGCTGGTCTGTTTGGAGATATGTCTATCTGCTGGAAGTTCCAGCATGCACTGTAGTAATTATATTTCAGCATACAGGAGCACTGGATCAGAGGGGGCAAGTCTAGGATGATAAGGTAGGTAAATTTCCCCCTGATATTTGGTGGCTTTGTAAAGTTTTTTAGTGTTTTCTCCTTTAAAAGACTGCACTGGAAAGGGGGGGAAGTAGAAATCAAAGAGAAAACTTTACAAACTTGCTGAATATTTGAATGAAGAGAAAGGGAGCGGACAGCATTTTACCTTAAAAATGTCATTGATCCCTATTTTGGGATTCGGCTTAAGGAGTACTACTTCACTGACACAGTGCAGGCTGTCCTGTCCAGTAAAAGGATTGACTGGCTACCAGCTGCTTGATGGGATGTGAAAATCCCCTTTTTTTAAAGGAGGGGAAAGTCCTCCCTTCCTGTGCTCCCAAGACATTTTTCCAGCGGGTTGAATGAGATAATAAATACAGAGAAGATCTTAATACAGTGGTCAGTACGAGGGACCCTGGCGTTGCCGGGATCTTTTCAGCTTTGCTAATTGGAGGAATGGTATGGCTATGGAGAACTAGATCTGATGGTATCCTTTGGGAAGTGCTGGGCTGTTCATAGTGTGGTTCCTCTTTTCATCAGGGGAGATCGACACGAGGTTTTCCTTCTGCGCAGTGGCAACCTTAGCACTTTTGGTAAGCTTTCCATGTTGTACAGGAGGGGAGGGGAGGCACTGGAATGGGTGGCTTTGGACCACCCTTCCAAGCGGCCTTCCCTGTCTTGTAGGGGAAGCTCGATGCCATCAATATTGAAAAGGCAATCGAATTTGTCTTGTCCTGCATGAACTTTGACGGCGGCTTTGGGTGCAGACCTGGCTCCGAGTCCCATGCTGGGCAGGTAGGTGGTCCTTAGTGAGTGTCTGCTCTTCCTTCCCCATCCCATTCCTCCCTGGGTTAGCCTATGGCCACGAGCATGGGGACTAAGCAGGGGCATATCATAGGTGTGCTGGTGACCCAGACCGCCATGGCCTTGGTTTTCTAGGGTGCTTCATCAACCAGCCCCTGCGATAAGCTTCTACATGAACTTTATGTCTGTAATTTTAGATCTATTGTTGCACAGGATTTCTGGCCATTACTAGCCAGTTACATCAAGTCAACTCGGATTTGCTGGGCTGGTGGCTCTGCGAGCGCCAGTTACCCTCTGGTGGTCTCAACGGGCGCCCCGAGAAGGTAAAGGGTGGTGAGGAGCGGCCGGAGGGGCGGGACCCACACCCACTCTCTTCTTAGCTGCCTGTGCTCTATCCTCCCCCAGTTGCCTGACGTCTGCTACTCCTGGTGGGTCTTGGCCTCCTTGAAAATCATTGGGAGGCTCCACTGGATCGACCGCGAGAAGCTGCGCTGCTTTATCCTGGCGTGTCAGGATGAGGAGACCGGGGGCTTTGCTGACAGGCCGGGGGACATGGTACGTGGGGGGGGGGGGCTGCCCCACCTGGTGCCCACAGTGTAGTGGACTTGGGTCTCAGTGCCAGGCAGAGAAGCAGGAAGGGCTAGGAAGAAGCTGAGGGCAGATTCTTCTGAGCCAGGATCGGTGTCTGCTCTCAGGCCTGGCTCTGTGGGCCCCCCCACCCCACCCCATAGTATGGGAGGGGGGCTGGCGGGAAGGTTCAGTTAGGCCCCCAAGCTTCTGTGCCTTAGACCATGTGGCCTGAACCTCCCATGAACTGCTTTTGGCCCTCTCCTGCTCTGCTCCTGACTTGGTCTTGTCCCTTCCCCCTCCAGGTGGACCCTTTCCACACCCTGTTTGGCATCGCTGGGCTGTCCCTGTTGGGGGATGAGCAGATCAAACCTGTCAACCCGGTGTTCTGCATGCCCGAGGAAGCCCTGCGGCGCATCAACGTGCAGCCCGAGCTTGTGAACTAGCCGCCTTCCTCCCATCTGAATAATGTTTGGAAATGACCGAATAAAATAGTGTTTTAAAAAAAAAAAGGTTGTTAGTGACTAGACCTGGATGTGGACCCCCCCCACTTCCTGTTCCGGTGGCCTCGGCGCCCTCCGTAACTGTCGGCCTCGATCTGCCCTTCCTAATCCTTTCAACCCGGAAATGAGCGTGCACACCCAAGCTCATCTCTTCTGTCAATCATCTCCGTTAATCGCTTGTCCCTCCCCTTCCGGGGCTACTTCCACTCCTAACTGGTTGGAATCTCGTGGACTCAAGGAAGTCCCTCTAGTCCCGAAGCTTGCTGGGAGAGGCTGGAGGCGGGGCCCCCTCACTAGACACTGTCACGTGGTACGATTCGCTTCGCTATTCCTATGAGCGGGATGCCGAGGTCCAAGGTTCCCACTCCGTCGTGCTCGCGACCATGGGACTTTGTCTCGCCCGCGGGCAGGATCCCGCCGCTCGACCCCCGCAGCAGATCCGGTCCCCCGGACACCTCGGCCCGGGGCTCGGCTGAGCGCGGCTTGCCTTTCCCTGCCGATGGCGGCTCCTCTTCCGGGCCAAGCGGCGGCGCCGGCCCAACGTGGTGGAGCAGTAGCGGCCCCAGCCCTGTGGGTGGGGCTTCCGGGGGAGACCGAGGTGGGGGCGGGGCATTTGGTGGGGGAGGGTAAGAAGCGGGGGGGGGGGGGCCCTCCGGGGTACAGGTTCTGCACCCTCCCTATTTGAAGGGGTGGGGCTTGGCCTAGAGTACTCACGTGGCTGGTCGGTCGGCTTGTTCTGGTTGTTGTAGCCCTGAATCCTCAGTTCCCTCCTTTGTGAGATGGGGGCGATCCGGGCCCCGTCTAGGAGGGAAGCCTCAGAGAAGGTGACCTGAGGCACGCTTCTGCCCAAGGGGGATTTCTGGGCGTGGGGAGGCAGGGAGGCCGGGAGGCCGGTGTGGCCTTACTGCGGAGGAGCTGGGGAAAAGCCGGGCTGGATGGTGATGGTCGGTAAATACGGAAAACCCTATATGACAAAGGAGCCTCAGAACTCGGCTTGGTCCAAACCGAACCCCAGTGCTGAAGCCTCTCCCTACTGGGGAGGAGAACCGCATCCTGGCAGCCCCTCGCACTCCTAACCTGGGACAATGATTCTGGGCTCCTTGCTCCCTTGCACCCTTCGTATCTAACCAAAGCACCTTTTCACTCTCACACCCCCCACCTTCCTTGGGACTGGGGCAGTAGTGGCTGGAGGTGGGGTGGGCCAGCCTCCCCAAGTCTCCCCTCCCCTGCCCATCCTCCATTCAGCCACCAAAGTGAACGTCCCGAAAGTTTTGTCCGAATTTGTCATTCTGTTCAATAAACTCCTCTTGAACTTTTTCAACCTCAACCCCGCCCCCCCCCCCTTTATTATTCAGTGACACTGGCCTCTGCGCTGTTCTTTGGACAAGGTGAGGTCATCTCTCCACTCCGGACTTTTGCCCAAGGTGGGAACATACTTCCTCCACTCATTTATTGGAACACTATTGTCTGAACCTGGTGCCATGTCCGCTTTCTCAGAGAGTTTCTAGTAGTGAAGCTTAATGGGTGCTGCTCCCCCCTGAAGTTTTATTGAGCTCTGATCATGGGTACTTTATAAGTCAGCCCTGGTGCTTGACAGCCTGGAAACCGAGTAGTCGGTCAGTAAGAAGCAGTAAGCCGGAGGGACCGCTGGACAGAGCTCCCAATACAAATACAGGCAGTCCAGCTTTCATGAACCACTATGATGGGCTTAGAGTTGGCATTTCTGTGGGGGAAACTCCAGCGTCCGTGTAGAGGGTAAAGAAATAATTATGGGAAGGCTGGCACTGCGATTAAGAGAGGTGGAGAAAGGGGAAGAAGAGATTGGCCAGGGAGGCCAGTGGCTGCAATAGATGAGGTTAGGCTTGGGAGCCAGGCGGAGAAAGTGCCCAGAGCCAAGAGATGGAAAGTCTTTTCTGTGCCAGTCAGGACCAGAGTCACTGTTTCAAGAGTTAGTGGCAGGGGTTAAGTGAAAGAAGATTGGAAAGGGAGGAGGGGGCGAAAGGCCTTGAATGCTCAGCTGAGCATTTTGTATTGCTGAGAGGAGCTAGTCTATCCCCCTTGATCATTCCACCATATTGCTGGTACTGTGTACAGTGTTCTCCTGGTTCTGCTTATTGCTCCTCGCACGCAGTCCTTTCCAGCTCTTTCTGAAATCATCTTGTTTATCACTTCTTAGAGCAAATGGTATTCAGTCACCAATACTACAGTTTGTTCGGCCATGATGGATAGCCCAATTTCCAACTTTTTGCCACCACCAAGAGAGCTGCCATGCTATGCAGGATCAAAGGGTCTGCTCAATTTTATGGCCCCGGCAATGTGTTAGTATCCCAATTTTGCCATATTCTCTCCAACATTAATCACGTCACTTCTGGCATTGGCCAATCGGATAGGTGTGAGGAGGTACCTTAGAGTTGTTTTTAATTTGCATTTCTCTAAGAGCTATTTAGAACTTTTTTTCATCTGATTACTAATAGCTTTTGATTTCTTCATCTGAAAACTGCTTGTTCATATCCTTTGACCATTTGTCAGTTGGAGAATGGCTTGGATTCTTGTACATTTGACTTCTCTGTGGATTTGAGAAATGAGATCTTCATCAGAGAAACCTCTTGCGATATTTTCCCCACTTCATTGTTTCCTTTCTTATTTTGATGGCTCTAGTTTTATTTGTACAAAACCTTTCAAATTGAACATAATCCACGTTCTTCATTGCATATCTTGTAATGCTCTCTGTCTCGTTTGGTGATCGAATCTTCCCGTCTCCATAGATCTGCTAGGTGAACGATTCAGTGTTCCCCAGATTTACTTATGGTACCACTATATCTAAATCATATTGGTATATAGGAACCAGCAGAACCTTTTGTATTTGATGGCAGAGGCAAGAGGTAACCCTGGAGTGTATTGAATAAGGGGGTGATGTGATTGGACCTCAGCGTAAGGGAAATCATAGAGGATGGGCTGTCATAGGGAGAGACTTGACAAGGCAGGCAGCCCCCCCAACTTGTGGTAGATGCATCAGCATCTTCTCCCCCCTCAGCTTTTTCAGACCTCTTTGCTTACCTTTGCAAGTTCCCTGACAAATAGACCCCTCTTGTAAACGTAGGTTTTTACTGCTGTCTTCCCTTGTTACAGTCCATCCTGTCTAGAGCTTGTGTGTGTGCCCGTGGTTGCGTGCGTGTCATCTCCATCGTCAGGCTATGAGCTCCTTAAAAACAAACCATGTTTGGTTTTTATTGGCGTTCTTACAGCTTCACACTGCCCGAAGCGCTGGAAGTGATTCACAAATGTTTTGGGACTGACTGAACTCTCCCTGCTGGGAGAATTATTCCTTATTATGAGAAAGGATTTTTAAAAGAAAGAAAAAACACCAGCAAAACTAAGCACACATCAAAAAGATCCTGACATCGTATTTAGTGATCCCCACCCATAGACTCCTGCCCCCCCCCCCCCCGGAGGCATCTTCTTGTATCTCGTTTGGGGTCGAGCACCCATGCCTCCCTCAGTATTCTCCTCTCTCTTCCAGAGGGCCCTTCCACAGAGCAATCTTTTTAAAGGCAAAAGGGGGGGGGGGGGATCAGCATAGCTCATCAAAACAGATGTGGCAATGTGAGCCATGCGCCAGAGGCATTGGGAGGAAAGGTTTCTCTCCTTTCCTCTTGGGGGCCAGGCTTGTTCTTGGTAATTTTGCACTCCCCCACTCATCTGAGCAGGACATCGCCGACTTGTCATTCTCTTCTGCCTCTTGGATGATGGTTTTGGTGACTCAATTGGTCCTTCTCTTCATGGAGAGATAAGTCATTGTCTTGTGACCAAAATATATACACTGGCTGCTTCATGCACAGCTCCCCCGACTCCCCATGATGACTGACATGCTCATCCTCATTTTGTTTTAAATTCTCACCTTCTGCCTCGGAATCAATACTGTGTATCCGCTCCAAGGCAGAAGAGGTCAGGGCTAGGCCATGGGGGTCAAGGGACTTGCCCAGGGTCACCCAGCTGGGAAGGGTCTGAGGTCAGATTGGAACCCAGGACCTCCCATCCAGGCCTGGTTCTCCATCCACTGAGCTAGCCAGCTGCCCCCTCATCCTCATCTCTTGAACTGTTGGGTGCAGTCCGTCGCGCTATGCCACTTGTTTTTTGTGATTTTGTTCCCGTGAGCTTGATATAATAAAGACTATTCTGAGCATAAACCAGTTTTGGTTTGTTAATGCGCGACGACACCTCGTGAGCTAACCTTCCTGAGGGCCCCTTCCACAAGCAAACCAGTCTTTGTCCGTGTCGAGCTTTGGGTCGTGCTGTGTCTCCTCTCTGCCGTAGGCCTGCGGACGGAGGAGGCAGGGCTTCCCGAACACTGGCCTGGCCAGCCCATAGGACAGGCCAAGCCGTGGCCCAAGGCTGCAGACCTTTCCAAGAGCGATCATAGTAGGTCGTGTATGAAGCTGTAAGGCCCTTTGGCGTAGGGCCATTTCTTTCTCTGTGTTCCTGACGGGGAGCAGAAAGGAGGTCTGGGGAACACACGTTTGACAAGTACACGCTAGGAGAAGGTTGTCAAAGCTCCCCCTAATGCCGTCAGGCCGTGGGAAGCCTGAGTTTGGACGCCCTCTCCGGAGCAAGCGTAAACAATGGGAGGAGTTGGGCCTCCCCCTCCCCGTTTTGTTGGGTGGCTTTGCTTGGCCCAGTGCTTTGGGGGAGCAGGTGTGACATGGGTTGAGTCATCGCAGAAATGACCAGGAAAGGCCCAACCCGAAGAGCCTGCCACATCTTTTACGGATCACAATCCCCCCTTAATCACGTGCTCGTGTCGCCCACACCACAGTCGCCGTTATTCTTGGGCTCGTTCTCTATCCTTGGAGAGGTCTCCGTGGCTCCCTCTTTTAGTAGCCAGATTCTGTTAAAAAGGAAAAAGCAGCAGAGTGCCTGGTACCCCAGGCACAGCAGTACACAGGCATTCTCCCTGGCAGGCGTACGTTATGCAGAAAAGAGGTTTTCGTGTTCTTGCGGAGAAGGCTGCCTTTTCGTGGACCCGAGCGCAGAGAGCTGATGGGGAAAAGGGCCCTTGGCAAAGCAGGAGGTCACGTGGGGTTTCTCTGGCTTGATTGACGTGACTCAGTTTTAGGCCATTTGTCTCCTGCTTTTCTGTGTTCCGGCCTCGGAAACGCTTTCCGTTTTCTGACTGGAGAGGCCGATTCTTATGGACTTTGGAGAGATGATGAGAGAGATCTGCGAGTATGCAGCCAAGTCGTGGGATCGGAGAGGAAGCTTCCCAAATCCCTTTCAGACTTCAGATGAGGGGCATCAAACGGTGCTGAACGTGATTTGTCCACCCGAAGGAATTCATTATGATGTCCTTGTTTTCCTTTTAGAGCCAGGGAGGCGGTGGTGGTCCGTGTTTCCTTTTTGAAGAGGACCTCCGGTCTCGTCCCAAGGTGTAGACGTTACACGGACAGAACCCTGGGCCCGGACACTAGTGTGACCCTGTGAAACGGGGATAATCATACTCACACCTACTTTCCAGTGTGGTTGCGAGAATGCATGAAGATGTTTTTATGTGCTTTGCCCGCTGTAAAATGCTACGTAAATATTAGCTCTCATTCGACTAGGGCACATAATCTGTCGTTCTTAAATGCCACATCTCTAAAAGACCTTGATGGATGCATTAAGCTGTTTGTTCACATTTTATTTTTCCTCCTTAGATTCCTACTCTGGGGACAAGAGTTCTTTTGCAGAGCACGTCAGTGCATTGAATTTCACCTCTGTTGCAAGTTCGTCGTCGGCAAGAGAGAGCGGTTTTGCTCCACTAGGAAAGACGCCATCGGCCTTTGGAAAGCCTCCCAGATCAGGCTGTGGAAGCAGGACGCCACAAGTGGCATATTCAGGTAACGAGCGTGCGTGCTGTGAAACGACTTTTGTTCCTGGTGGCTCCCAAACATCCAGCGCCAATAGTTGTCCCAGAGGCTGAATGGAGGACTTGTTAGCTAGGAAACGAGAATCCCCGGACCTTTCTTCAGACTGTCCAGAAGCTCAGTGTTTCCTCTGGGCACAGATAAGGAGCTCCCTGTTACTGCTGCTCCAGCCGAGGCTTGCTGGGCCCCAGCCCCTAGGCTAGAGGATCTCTCGGGCCCTTACAGCTTCGGATTCGGTGATCCATTTGAATCTTCATAGTCTATTCTGTAAGCACTCTGGGCAGGGGGTTGAGGGGCTCCTAGAACTTTGGTTACCTTCCCATAAACCATTAGTCATGCCCCAGTGACACATTTTCCAAAGCATGCCTCCTCCTTTCTTTCATCAAAGGAAAACCACTTGGCTGCTTTGTTTTTTGGTTTTGGGGAAAGCAAGTTCCCAAGCAGCAAACTATTTAAGATCCTCCTTATGCTCCTCCTTCAGGGACAAAAGTTACGCAGCCAAAAAGGAGAGCTTTGCGCTCTATAGAAGGGCAGCTCCAACTTTGTATTGCCATTCAGCAGGCCTAGGAAAAGTAGATGCATGAGGTAGAACCAGGGCCTTGTTGCCCATTGGGAAGTAGGCCGGCCTCACGCTGGGAGAGCTGATTTGCCTTTTTGTAGATGGTGAGCACAGTTTGGGGAACAAAGAGGAAGTCCCAGGATCTTAGAAGGGACCCTGCCGGAAGAAGTCCCACCTGGCAAATGGTTGGGCAGCCATTGCTCAGAAATCACAATGGAGGGGGAGCCGGTGCCTGCTGAATCCCTCGGAATAAGAGGAACAGACGGGCACTGGAGGGCCTCCGTGCGCCAGGCACTGTGCTAAGCCCCAGGGCTACCAAGAAAGGAGCGAAGCCGGACAACCTCAGGACACTCAGGGTAACCCCAACTGCCTGGCCTTAAAGGAGAAACTGAGTCTTCAGAGAAAATCGGGATTCCAGTAAGTGGCAGTGAGGCTGGGGAAGCCTCCTGGCAGGAGGACAGACGCCCCAAGTCAGAGCACCTCAGTCAGACGGCCACTGGCCTCACAGAGCTGACATTCCAATGGGGAAGACCGTTGGCAAACCCCTGGGGAGCCACGTAGAAAATAGCTGCCGAGTGGATGGAGAGTCATCGAGAAGGGAAGGCCTTGGTCCACGGGGACAGGAAAGGCTCCTGGATTAGGTGGGATTTCAGGTGACTCTTGGACGTAGTTGGAGAGCGAGGGCAGAGCCTTTGTGATGTGGGGGACAGCCCTTGCGAAGAAGGGGGATGGCGTGTTGTGGGCGAGGAGATAGAAGGGAGGCCAGGCGACGACAAGCTCCAGGGAAGGGGGACATGTTTGATCCTGGCGGGTACAGAGAGTCACTGGGGCACGGGGAGAGCAGTGACCGGGCCAGGCCTTTGCTCTAGAAGTCGTCCTGGCAGCCGAGTGGGCAGAGGAGGAGCGCCGTGAGGCAGAGAGGCTGGAGAGGTGAGGAGACCCCGCGCCACGGCTGTGGAGACACACTGGGAAGGTGGGAGCCTCCAGATTGGGCGGCAGATTAGAGGTGGGTGCAAGGAAGGGGCAGAAGACGAGCCCAGCGTGGGAAGGCTGGTGAGACAGAGGATCAGCCAGGCAGCAGCCATCAGGTGCTTCTGACGGCTTCCTGCGTGCCAAACACCAGGCTGGTCCTGGTGGGGCCCAAAGGATGGGAAGTACAGTTCCTCTCTAATGACCAACAGCCAAGGATGAGCCCCGATGGACGAGGGGTTGTGAAGGGCCTTAACCTGGGCGTCTGAAGAGGGACGGTTCTTGGGGTCAGGGGACTCGGCCCCTTTGGGCCCGACGTTGGTGTGGGGCCCCTCCTCCGAGTTCTCTCGCTGTACTGTGTCCTGCACCACTGGCTGCCCCCCGGAAAGCACAGCCAGTTCCTTCCCTGATCCCCATAGGGCATGGCTTCTCGCTGCCCTTCCCAGAACCTGCGTGGGGCCCAGAACGGACCGCAGGCCCTCTGGGTGGTCCGATCGAGGGCCTAGGCCGGAGGGAAAGAGCCCCCGGTACTGGACGCTTCCTCTCTTTCGAAGTTTCAATCCCATTTCCTTTTTTGGCTGGCATAGTCCCCTGCTGACTCACACGCCACTTTCCAGGCACGGCAGGGTAGCCGTGCCTCCCTCCCAAATGGTACCCAACGAAGCCGGAATCAGACTGATGGCTCAGCTGACATCATTCCTTCACCATCACCCAGAGCATCCTCGGGAGGATCCCGAGACCCAAGAGGTCAGACAGCGGCTTGAAGATCGTATCAGCAGCGGCAGACGGAAGACTAAACCCAGTCTGATGAGTGTGGCAGGACGAGCAACGGGATTGTAAATTAGACCTTTTTACACTTGCACGCACGGCAGACGGAAGGCTAAACCCAGTCTGATGAGTGTGGCAGGACAAGCGACGAGATTGTAAATTAGACCTTTTTACACTTGCACGCACGGCAGACGGAAGACTAAACCCAGTCTGATGAGTGTGGCAGGACGAGCAACGGGATTATAAATTAGATCTTTTTACACTTGCACGCACAGCAGATGGAAGACTAAACCCAGTCTGATGAGTGTGGCAGGACGAGCAACGGGATTATAAATTAGACCTTTTTACACTTGCACGCACGGCAGACAGAAGACTAAACCCAGTCTGATGAGTGTGGCAGGACAAGCGACGAGATTGTAAATTAGACCTTTTTACACTTGCACGCACGGCAGACGGAAGACTAAACCCAGTCTGATGAGTGTGGCAGGACGAGCAACGGGATTATAAATTAGATCTTTTTACACTTGCACGCACAGCAGATGGAAGACTAAACCCAGTCTGATGAGTGTGGCAGGACGAGCAACGGGATTATAAATTAGACCTTTTTACACTTGCACGCACGGCAGACGGAAGACTAAACCCAGTCTGATGAGTGTGGCAGGACGAGCAACGGGATTATAAATTAGATCTTTTTACACTTGCACGCACAGCAGATGGAAGACTAAACCCATTCTGATGAGTGTGGCAGGACGAGCAACGGGATTATAAATTAGATCTTTTTACACTTGCACGCACAGCAGATGGAAGACTAAACCCAGTCTGATGAGTTATAAATTAGACCTTTTTACACTTGCACACACGGCAGACAGAAGACTAAACCCAGTCTGATGAGTGTGGCAGGACGAGCGACGAGATTGTAAATTAGACCTTTTTACACTTGCACGCACGGCACTCTAAAAGACTAAACCCAGTCTGATGAGTGTGGCAGGACGAGTGACGAGATTGTAAATTAGACCTTTTTACACTTGCACGCACGCGTGTCCTTTTCCTCCTGAAGGTGGTTTTGGGGTCAAAACAGAACAAATCATGGTTTGTTCGAATCTGCCCTTCCTAGTAGCTTCCGATGCCCACATTTAAAAGGGTTGGAAAACAGATAAAAGGGAAGAGAAGACAAAGATCGATGGGGTGGGGGCTGCGGGGACAGGCTGATTGATAAGAAGGGGCAGAAAATGGATGGGAAAGTTGTGGTTCTGATCCCCGTCTTTGCTCCCTGGAACAGCGACGCCCTCGTCGGCCGTGTCTGGCCAGGCCGGGGCCTCTGTGCTGGTGGCCATCGTGGAAGGCAGAGGCCTGGCCCGAGGAGAGATCGGCATGGCCAGCCTCGACGTGAGAAGTCCTCAGATCCTGTTATCGCAGTTCCCCGACAACACGACCTACACCAAGGTGAGCTCTCGCCCTCTTGGGGTGGGGCGCCGCTTTCTTGGGGACTGCCTGTGCTCAGTGCGGAGGATCGTTCTCGAGTTCTGGCCTCGTGGACCAGTTTTCATTTGGGTTCAGAATCTGATTTTGTCGGGGCGCTGAGGTCTCCGTGGATGGAGAGCCAGGCCTGGGGGGGGGGGGGTGTCGCTGCAGCACGGCCCCTTCTCGCAAGCGTACGTCGTGGCTGCTGCACGTCAGTGTTCTGTCAGGTGGAAGTTAGCATGCTTTGAGAAGGCCTGCCGCGTGCGGATGGGGGCCTGGGGACGAAAGACCAGGAGATGAGGGGGCCCGATGGGGAGGCAAAAGCATCGAGTGGGCTCTCCCAACCGGCCTCTGCCCTCAGGAAGCCCACGTGCTAAAGAGAGCACGAGCGAGGGCGCAGCTGCCCGGCTGCCTCGTAGCCACCTCTGGGGCCAGCTGGTGGAGCCAAGGGCTCTGCGTCTGCAGTCGCTGGGATGGCGAAGGAGGCCAGGGCTGAGGACGGCCACCCTTTCTCCCCACGTCTGCTCCATGGCGGGGCGACCCAGCCATTTGTGGGGCCTCAGACCCGTTCGCCTTTGTTCCTCGTGCCCCCTTCTGCATCCTCTGATCAGCTCTCCGAGTCTGACCCAGCACCAAGCGGGTTGCTTTTTATCCTCCCCTTCGGTGTCAGAGGCGGTCCCAAGTACGGGCTCCGAGGCAGACGGGTGAGCAGTCAGGGTTCGGTGGCTTGCCCGGGTCCCCCAGCTAGAAAGTGTCTGTGGCCAGACTGGAATCCAGGACTTCCCAACGGGGTCCCTGATTATAGGCATCCACCTGTAGCTCTGACACTGCCCGGCCCTTTTCTTCCATTACATCCCTTCCTATTCTTGCCCTCTTGATCTTCCATTTAAATGTGGGTATTCTTTTCTTCTAGTTCTGGCAAGTCATCCTTTGGTAGTTTGCCTGGAATGGCACTGAATTGAGGTCGTGCTGTCACTGGCGTTCCATGGGCTCGGCCGGCCCCGGAGCGTCTCTGAGCAGAGAGAGGGCTGCCCCACTGTCTGTCCAGCCCATGTGGGTCTGGATGGCGGCCTCCCCGGCCATTCTCTTCCTCTTGTATTTCACGGACACGTGCATCGGGGTGGGCTCCTTTTACATCCGCCCCTTGGCCAAAGCTGACCATCATTTCAGTTAGTCTGGTGGTCCGCTGTCTGGGTCTCTGCTGTCTCCTTCCTGCCACTGGTCGTGTCTTTCTTGTCTTATTGCTACAGCTGGCATTCCTAGAACCATATCGCAGAGCAACGGTGAGCATGGACGCCTTTGCTTTGCCATACCACGCGTGGACCCTTGGTGTGGGTCGCCTATGACTTCTTTTCCCACTTTGCGAGCTTCCAACTGCACAGCACGGGCCAGTGCTCGCCTCGTTCTGATTTCTCCATTCTGCTCTTTTCCCTGGCCCCAGGTTGGCCAAAGGTTTTTCAGTTTCGTTTGTTTTTTCAGAGAAGCAGATTTTAGTTTTGTTGATCATTTATGTCCTCTTTTGACATCTCATTTTTCTTTCCTAATTTTCAGGGTCTCTTCTTTTGGATTTGCTTGTCAGCTTTTCAGGTTTAAAAATCCACATTCCTTTCGTTGATCCTTTTATGTTTTGCTCTCACGTTTTGGGGACAATCTTTCCCCCGAGGACTGCCCAAGTGGCCTTCCCGACTCTCGAGCAGGCCGTTTTGTTCTCCTCATTTTCTTCCACATCGTTGTTCGTTGTTTCTATGATCTGTCATCTGCGGTTCCCCTTATTTGGGAATTCCTTTTCCAGCCTCCCTTGGGGTCTGGGTCTTTTGTTTGTGGGCCCTAAGTGCATCCCTCGTCTTCTTGTGCTCCAGTCTGGAATGGATGGATGGACTGCTTCTCCCTGCTTACATTTCTTTGCAGTCTTTCTGGGGGCTCATCCAATACATGGCCAGTTTTGGTAAAAGGTTCACCTGGCATTGAGAAATAGGTCTCTCATCTCTAGTTTCTCCAGGAAATGTCCATTCTCTAGTCTCCCTTTTGTCTGTCTTTCTGACAGCTTTGCCCAGTACTGAGAGGGACGCCCGCTGTCCATGGTCCATGCTTTCTTGTCATTCTCTTCTCAGGAGACCCTTAGGAATGCAGGAGCATTTACATGATGTGTGCATGCTCTTGTCCTCTGGACCTCAGCACCACCCGTGAGATCCTACTGAGGAAGAAGAGAGTCAGGGAAGGCATGGAGGCTGACCGACTCCCCAGGCCTGTCCGCCTCCCGGCAGCCCTCCAGATTTCCTTCCTTTGTATTTGAAGGTCTTTTCCTGGTTCCTCATCGTTCCATCTAACCACAGCGTGGTTTGGAATTTCATTCTTCCCCGTGCAGGGTTATGAGTGCTTCAGGTTGGCATTTTGTTTTCTGGCTTTGGCAGGTCTGGACAGTTTTCCTGTATTATTTCTCATGCCATGGTGTCCAGGGGTTTTGTTTTTAAAGAACGAACGTAGCGTTCTTAAGTTCTGTCTATGCATGCTGTTTTCAAGTTCAGGTTCAGTTATTTAACAATATTCCTGGGAGCAGCAGGGGGACTCAGTGGCTTGAGAGACAGACCTAGAGATGGGAGATCCTGGATTCCAATCTGTCTCGGGCATCTCCTGTGACCCTGGGCAAGTCACTTAACTTCCATTGCCCAGCCCTGACTGCTCTTCTGCCTTGGAACCAGTACACAGTATTGACTCTAAGACTCAGGAAGAGAAGGGTTAAAAAAAGACGTTAGCCTTTTCATTTCATCTCTGGGTGGTTCTTCACTTCTGCCTTATCTGCGTGTCCAAACGGTTCCTTTTCGTGTCTCTGTGAGCCTTCCCATTGATTCTGTTCTGTCAATTGTTTCTGCTGGTCGGCCATGAACTCGGATTTCATGATTCTTCTTGCCATGTTTCCGTGTTTCACTGGCAACAGGCAGGCTCCTTAAGCTCAGGGGCACGGATGCCTTTTCTTCCTCGGCTAATATTTGTTCCAAGCTGGCAGGACTTACTTATCGCCCTGGATGCCATCTTCCTGCCCATTGTTAATATCTTCCCTGTGATTGATCCACTTGTGCTCAAGAGTTTTACTGAGTTTCCTTCTTCAGTTCTTTGTTTGTTCAGTCAGGCTCGCTTTGAGTCCTCTGCTGTTCCCTTTCAGGCTTCTTCCCCACTGATGGGGATTGTCTCTGGTTCTAGACCTAAAAAGGGCTCAGCCTCTGCCTCCTCCTCCTTCTCCATTGGTGTAATCTGGGCGGGCTGGATGTTAGGCTGGGATGGAGCCCCCTAGGCCTGCAGTACTCCCAGGGTTCTTTAGCCTCTTGATGGAGAGCCAATAACCATTCCTGCTCTCCTGCACCTCTCCTCTAGCAGGACGGGCTCAGAAGCTCAGCAGAAGCTGAGCTTCGCGGCTGACTGCCACAGTTTACTGGGGGCTCAGACCCAAGTTGGGAGATGGGCGGGCAGAGGACTCCAGGCACCAAGTCCTCTTACCTGGGCCTGACAGGTGGGGCGGAGGAGATGGAGAGCCGGATGAGTAGCTTCCTCCATCCTAAGCCTTAAGTTTCCTGGGTCTGACCATGAGAAACAGCTAGGATCGCTTTCCCTTTTCTGCATAGTTCTTATTGGATAACTTTTGAGCGATTTGGAGGATAGGTTGGTCCTATTTGAGAGTTGTCTGCGCTTTTGAGTTTTTAAAAGTTTAGCAAGAAAGGTTCTCGTGTTTTTCAAATCGCTTTCTTCACCTAGTGCTACGAGAAATTATTTTTTATGTTTTTGTTATTTAGGTTGTCTATTACATCCATTATTTTCCTAGTGTAGAATAGGACCATATTTTCTCAAAGGAAATGTTTGGTATGATGTTATCATTCCCCATTTTTGTCAGTGATTTGTATAATATCGAGATTAATTCTTAATCGAATGTTTTATAAAATGCACTTGTAAATCGATCTGGTCTTGAGCTTTTTTCTTTGAATTTGGGTTAATTTTTGACTTGTTCAATTTCTCCTCCTGAGATTCATCTATTTAAAGTCATTAATTATTGATATTTTATATCTTTGAGTAAGTGTTTATACATTTAATTTCCAAATTTTGCTGACATGTAATTAGTGAAAATAGTTTTTAAAGATTTCTTTTATTTCCTCTTCATGTATTTTGAATTTTCCCTTTTTGTGTTTTCTAGTTTGGTAACTTGCTTTTCTTCTTTCCTTTAAAAAAAATCCCATATTAGATCATAGAATTTCTATTGTGTTAATTTTTTCAAAATAATCTTTATTTTTATTTGTCATGATAGTTTTGACTTTTCTTTTTTGTTCATTTCTTTGAATTTCAGAATTTTCTGATTTATTATTATTTCAGTTTTAAGTCACATGCTTGCTTGGTACATTCTTTCTCTCTCTTATTCATGGAATTGTCTGGAGATACACGTTTTCTTTTTAGTACTGTTTTGGCTTCCATCCAAAAGTTTTGGTGTGACATCTTATTATTGTCGTTTTTTCTATTGAAATGATCTATTTTTTCCTGTAATTTATTCTTTGCCTCAGCATTTTGATTGTTTTTTGAACCCTATTTTAATTTTAAAATGTCTCCCTAAGCTTGAATCCTTTCTTCAGAGACCTATTGCTGATCATAATTTTAATTGTAGTGTAGTTGATGAGAGATGTGTTTAACAGCATTGCTTTTCTGGAAAGGGTTCTGTCCTCTAACATGTCCGCAGTCTTGGTAAACATGTCATGCACATGTATGTTAAGTGTTAATATTGTTTTATTATCTGTGGTGACTTTTGAGGGTAATATAGTTTCCTGGTTTATCTTTTAAATATTTCAGTATCTCCTGTTGCTTGTCTGAAATCACCATTTAGCCTTGCTTTTTTGAATTTTCCTGAAACATGATCTGTTATGCTTTAGCCCTTCTTTAGAATCTCATATTAGTCATTAAGTTTGCAACATGTTTTCTGTAATCAACATATTGCTAGATTTTTCTTTCTGATCCATTTAGTGAACCCTCTCCTTTTCCTGATGAACTCAATCGCCTCTGGGTTGTGATTCTTAATTATGTATTTTCCTCTATCATATCATTTTAGACTTCTTCAATTGGCTTCTCTTTAAAAAGAATAAGGGATGGAGAAAGAAGGAATCATAAAGGCACTCAAAACCTATAACTGAAGTGGTCCATTCCTAGCTCTTTGTCTATTCCTCCCTCTGACTGTGGTCTCTAGTTCCCTCCCTCCCTCCCTCCCTTCGCTTCCTTCCTTTGCTTCCTCCCTTCCTCCCTCCCTCCCTCCCTTCGCTTCCTTCCTTTGCTCCCTCCCTTCCTCCCTCCCTCCCTTCGCTTCCTTCCTTCGCTTCCTCCCTTCCTCCCTTCCTCCCTTCCTCCCTCCCCTCCCTTCCTTCCTTCCTTCCTTCCTTCCTTCCTTCCTTCCTTCCTTCCTTCCTTCCTTCCTTCCTTCCTTCCTTCCTTCCTTCCTTCCTTCCTTCCTTCCTTCCTTCCTTCCTTCCTTCCTTCCTTCCTTCCTTCCCTCCTCCCTTCCTTCCTTCCCTCCTCCCTTCCTTCCTTCCTTCCTTCCTTCCTTCCTTCCTTCCTTCCTTCCTTCCTTCCTTCCTTCCTTCCTCCCTCCCTCCCTCCCTCCCTCCCTCCCTCCCTCCCTTCCTTCCTTCCTTCCTTCCTTCCTCCCTCCCTTCCTTCCTTCCTTCGCTCCCTCCCTCCCTTTGCTTCCTTCCTTCGCTTCCTCCCTTCCTCCCTTCTTTCCTTCCTTCCTTCGCTTCCTCCCTCCCTCCCTCCCTCCCTTCCTTCCTTCCTTCCTTCCTTCCTTCCTTCCTTCCTTCCTTCCTTCCTTCCTTCCTTCCTTCCTTCCTTCCTTCCTTCCTTCCTTCCTTCCTTCCCCCTTCCTCCCTTCCTTCCTCCCTTCCTTCCTTCGCTCCCTCCCTCCCTTTGCTTCCTTCCTTCGCTTCCTCCCTCCCTCCTTTCCTTCCTCCCTTCCTTCCTTCCTTCCTTCCTTCCTTCCTTCGCTTCCTCCCTTCCTTCCTTCCTTCCTTCCTTCCTTCCTTCCTTCCTTCACTCCCTCCCTCCCTTTGCTTCCTTCCTTCGCTTCCTCCCTCCCTCCTTTCCTTCCTTCCTTCTTTCCTTCCTTCCTTCCTTCCTTCCTTCCTTCCTTCCTTCCTTCCTTCCTTCCTTCCTTCCTTCCTTCCTTCCTTCCTTCCTTCCTTCCTTCCTTCCTTCCTTCCTTCCTTCCTTCCTTCCCTTCCTCCCTTCCTTCCTTCCTCCCTCCCTCCCTCCCTTCCTCCCTCCCTTCCTTCCTTCCTTCCTTCCTTCCTTCCTTCCTTCCTTCCTTCCTTCCTTCCTTCCTTCCTTCCTTCCTTCCTTCCTTCCTTCCTTCCTTCATCCCTCCCTCCCTCCCTCCCCCTTGTTTTGCTTGGGACTCCTCCTACTTCACCTGCATTATGTCTCTTATACTTTGCTCCCCCTTTCTTGGTTCCTACCTGGATGTATCTTCCTGGAGTATATTTGCACACTAAACTCTGTGCTTCATCTTCCATCTGGTTAGATGAGAGAGAGGTCAGGAGATGCTCCATCCTTTCTTCTTTTTATACACCTTGTTTATACAAAGTAGGAAGTTTCTCCCCTTTATTCTCATGTATTTTCTGGCGTATTCTCTCCCCCTCCCCCTGCCCTTTTCTGTCCTCTATTTAACCCTACCAAACAGAACCGAACCAGACCACGTTCTAACTCTTTCTGTGACTAGTGAAGTGATTAAGATTCTGAAGGGGAATTTATTTCTTCTCTTCCTGGTCGATGGTGATGACTTAATTACTGTCAAGCTCGTCCCCTTTCTTTTCCTGAGGGGACCCTTCTCCCCGCCGGCCGGCAGGATGGCTGGTGAGCTAATTCTTCTCGATTTAGAAGCCTTCGGCCTATTCCAAGATTTCCTCCTCTTTAAACTCGGAGCTGCCATGTCTTGTGGGGGGCTAATGGCGCTCCGTTGGCACCTTTATGCTCTCCTGTCGTTTGCTTGCAGTACTTTTGCTTTGACTTGGAAGCGCGGGGTTGGGCGCGCTTTCAGGCCCCTGGGCAGGTAACAGCCGAGTCTGTCCATTCGTTTTCTGGCTGTTTCTCCGAGATCTTCTTTTCCGATGTCCGGAGCGACGATGCTCGTGTTTCGGGGGGCTGCCCGCTGAAGCGGAAGGGGTGGCACAAGCCTGTGGGCCTCGGCAGGGAAGAAAGAAGCCCACTGGATCCCGAGTCGCCCGGAGGAGAGCGGGAGGCTCGTTGCTGGGGATCTGAAGGTGGCGGCTGTCCCTTGGAGACGAGCGAGCGAAAAAGAGCACGTCCAGGGATTTCAGGAGGCCCTATTTCAGCACCTCTGGAAGAAGGTCTGGCCGAG
>NC_077228.1:1484288-1591788 GCF_027887165.1 Monodelphis domestica | reverse complement strand
CAAACCAGAATCAGAGCATCGAAGGACGTAGCAGAGCAGTTTAGACAACGTCCAACTCCGCGTGCCCTGGGAACGTGAGGGCGCAGCGGGTAACATAACGGAAGAGCGGGCTCGTTTGGAAAAGTGAGGAGGGGCTCCGATTTTCAGGGAAAAACCATGAAGAAGAAGGACATTTGCAGGTTCCTTTCCAGTCTCATTTGCTCCCCAGTGTTTGAAGGTCGTGTTCCGGGCATTATCACCCCCATTTTACAGATAGGGATGTTGAGGAGAGAGCGTGGTCACACAGGCAGTAAGTGCCCCAGGCAGGACTTGAATCCAGCCCTTGTGCTTGCAGATGTTGGGGAGGGGACCATTCAGTGCTGTGAATTAAATGCTGGAGGAAGGGATGGGCCCAGCCTCCAGAATGAAATCGTAACGAGCCCCAGAAGAATGTTTCGGTTCCTTTGGGTTTGTCTTTCTCGTGGGCCCAGAAGTCCAGGGTCTGTTTTCGGCCACAGGCTTAGGCGCCGTCCTCTCGGTGCTTGCTCGGGCCTGACGAGGCCCCTTTGGCAGGGAGTGCAGTGGCCGGCTCTGGCGATCTCCCCTCTTCCAGGGGCTCCCTCTGTCCCCACGTTCCACAAGGATCGAGATTTTATTGGAGGGCTGCCACGCTGGGAAGGCCGTGGCCCCTGCCTGCTGCAGGGAGAAGGGCTGATGGGGCCCCCAAGGGCCCCCTTTGCTAGGAAATCCTCGCTTGTCCAGTAGGTCAGAGCCGGGGAGGGCGGCCACAAATCTATGGAGCAGATTGGGGGCAGGACTAGCCCCGGCGCAGGGCACCTTCCGGCCCTGTCCTTTAGGGCACTCTGATGCTTTGGGCGCTGCTCTTCTCCCTCACAAGCATAGGCAATGCTTGGGTGGCAGGAGCCGGAAGAGACCAAGCTCTGTCTGCTGCATAGACCCAAATGCCAACCGAAGAGTGGGCTTTCCCGAGTTGGGCTGGTCAGAAGGGACTGATGGATGTCTGGGCTGAACCCAGAAGTCAGGTCCTTGTTCTTGGCCCCTGGGAGCTCCCGGAGGCCTCCCTGGAAGCAGTGGGCAGGTGTGCCCCTGACTCCATCTCCCAGCAGTCAGCGAGACAGATCCAGCCCCAGAACTGTTCAAGAGGGACCCGGCACCGAACCATGCTGCGAGTGCCAGAACCGGACGCTGCATGTCTGCTCTTGCTCAGGATCTCCAGCGGCCCACGAGGGTTTGCAGGGTCTGGGATAGCGTCTCCATTTGGACGCTCAGGCATTTGTTTCTCCTCTGTTCCATGGCAAAGCGTTCTCATCCGGCCTCCGGAGAGCTGAATGGAGTCTGTGCCAGGACCCAGCAGGGCCTCCGCTTAGGAGCCCGGCGGCTGGAGCGCCGACACTGGGCAGACTCGTGCTAAGGCACTAACGCACGCAGGTGCACGCGCCGGCGATGCCAGGGTAGATGGGTTATTCGCCTTCCCCCTTTGCCCTACTGAGTCGGCTCCTCTTGGCTTGTCTTCAAAGGAGCCAGCACACGCTCTTCGGTGTTCTGAATCACACCAAAACCCCGGGGGGGAGCCGAAGGCTTCGCTCCAATCTTCTCGAGCCTCTCACCGACGTCGGCACCATCAACATGAGGCTGGACTGCGTGGAGGAACTCCTCCGCGACGAGGAACTCTTCTTTGGCCTTCAGTCAGGTAAGGTGGCTCAGTGGGGTTCGAAAAGGCTCCTGGGCTTAGCGAAGAGCCTTTCTTCCTCCTTGCACTCTGTTTGAACTTAGCTGAGCCAGCCTAGCTTGGTTCTGTGGAGCTCTCTAATGACGTCTAATGCAACACGATGCTTTTCACGGAGCGCTGAAGAGAATCCTGCGCCCTCTGACTCCTCATTCTTACCCCCTTCGCGTTCTCACCCCCAGGGGCTCCCCATCTGCTTTCTCCACCTCCACTCAGGGCTGCTGAAGAAGCAGGAAAATAGAGGCAATCACCACCCCGTACGGCACTTCTGTGCCTCCGTGGCCGACATCGGTTTTGTGCTTTGCCCCTCAGAACCGGCCGTCTCCCCAGCAGCGTCCCTTGGAAACCTCCCTGATCTTTCTCTCCTCCACCCTGGTCACCGTCCGCGTCAGCAGACATTTGTTCAGTGCCCCTCTGTCCGAGGACAAAGGAGGAGCCCCAGCAGTACTGGAGGGTCTCTAGGCCGGCCCTCAGACCAAGGCAGGGAAGGGCGCATTCGTGCCTGGAGGGAGCACAGAAGCCATCTCACCAACTTGGGCTTTCTAAGGCCTCTGAGTTGGGGGAGGCAGTTCAGAGATGGGGCTGCTGGTGGGGTCCCCAAGGACAGACTGCTGTCTGGTGTCATGCTCCTGTGGGTGACTCTACCTGCATCTCATCTCTGCCCACTGCTCTTTGTGTGCCTCTCTTGGCTGGAGATGTGGGGGACCCGGTGGGGAGGAGAGAAAGTGCCTTTAGCTCTTTGGGGGGAGGGCTGTGCCGCCACCCAGGGCCCCTGAGCCCACACTTGGGGCCCTCACCGATCCTCCAGGCCAGCCACAAGATGTCTTTGCATCTGTAATTGGGGGGGGGGGGGGATTCTTATCCCAAAGGAGGAAAGAGGCAATTACAAAAGAGAAAACAAGCAGAGAAATGAGTGACCAAGAAAAAGTGTTTGAGTCAGAGATTTTGAATGAGGGTTCCATATTCTGGTCATTCATCCAACTACTCTTCCTGGTAGAGGATGGGGAAAGATGCAAAGGGGAAATCTCAGAGGGGACCAAATGAACATAGCAATAAAAATGCATATTTTTTTTTTAAAAAAAGGAACATCTGACTTCTATAGCCTTTTTATTTTATTTTTTATTTAATTAATTTATTTCGTTAATTTAGAACATTATTTCTTGGTTACAAGAATCACATTATTTCCCTCCCTCCCCTCCCCCCTCCCCTTCCTGTAGCTGATGTGCAAGTTCATTGGGTATCACATGTGTCCTTGATCAGAACCCATTTCCATGTTGGTGTTTGCACCAGGATGTTCATTTAGAGTCTTCATCCCCAGTCATATCACCTCTATCGATGTATTGAAGCAGTTGTTTTCCTTCACTGTTTCTACTCCCACAGTTCTTCCTCTGGATGTGGATAATGGTTTTTCTCTAGGTTCCTCCAAGTTGTTCAGAATCACTGCATTGCTTCTATGGATCTCTAGTTCCTCCAAGTTGTTCAGAATCACTGCATTGCTTCAGAAGTCGGTTACATTCAATCATGCTACAATGTGTCAGTCTCTGTGTACAACCTTTTCCTGGTTCTGCTCCTTTCACTCTGCATCAGTTCCTGGAGGTCGTCCCAGTTCACATGGAATCCCTCCACTCCATTATTCCTTTGAGCACAATATTATTCCATCACCAACATATACCACAATGTGTTCAGCCATTCCCCAATTGATGGGCATCCCCTCATTTTCCAATTTTTGGCCACCACAAAGAGCGCAGCTATGAATATTCTGGTACAAGTCTTTTTCCCCATTATCTCTTTGGGGTACAAACCCAGCAGTGCTATGGCTGGATCAAAGGGCAGACAGTCTTTTAGTGCCCTTTGGGCATAGTTCCAAATTGCCCTCCAGAATGGCTGGATCAATTCACAACTCCACCAGCAGTGCATTAATGTCCTTTGCCACATCCCCTCCAGCATTCATTACTTTCCATAGCTGTCATGTTGGCCAATCTGATAGGTGTGAGGTGATACCTCAGAGTTGTTTTGATTTGCATCTCTCTGATTATAAGAGATTTAGAACACTTCTTCATGTGCTTATTAATAGTTTTGATTTCTTTAACTGAAAATTGCCTATTCATGACCCTTGCCCATTTATCAGTTGGAGAATGGCTTGATTTTTTGTACAACTGGTTTAGCTCTTTATAAATTTGAGTAATTAGACCTTTGTCAGAGGTTTTTGTTATGAAGATTGTTTCCCAATTGATTGCTTCCCTTCTAATTTTGGTGGCATTTGTTTTGTTTGTATAAAACCTTTTTAATTTGATGTAATCAAAATTATTTATTTTGCATTTTGTGACTCTTTCTAAGTCTTGCTTGGTTTTAAAACCTCTCCCTTCCCAAAGGTCTGACATGTATACTATTCTGTGTTCGCCTAATTTGCTTATAGTTTCCTTCTTTATGTTTAAGTCATTCACACATTCTGAGTTTATCTTGGTGTAGGGTGTGAGATGTTGACCCAAACCTAATCTCTCCCACACTGTCCTCCAATTTTCCCAGCAGTTTTAATCAAATAGTGGATTTTTGTCCCAAAAGCTGGGGTCTTTGGGTTTGTCATGGACTGTCTTGCTGAGGTCACTGACCCCGAGTCTATTCCACTGATCTTCCTTTCTGTCTCTTAGCCAGCACCAGACTGCTTTGATGACCGCTGCTTTATAGCATAGTTTGATGTAGTCATTTTAAAATAATGTCCATTTCTGGAAAATTTGGGAGCCTGGTTTGGTGGAAGATTCAGATGCTTACTTGGTCTCTTCTATTTGTTCTTTCACAGTCATCTCGAGATTTCTGGACACAGAACAGCTGCTTTCGGCTCTAGTCCAAATTCCAAAGCAAGACACGGTAGAGTATCTGCGTCGTCTTCCTTCTTAGAACTTTCCCCTGTTGGCTCAGGGCGATCCTTGGAAGGAACCAATACGTCCCACTCTCTGTGTGTCCCCGGAGAGGAAATGCTGATTTTACCTTAAAGCCGCTGGCCTTCTGGCTGAGCAGATGTTCTCGTGCACGAGGGTCACCAGTTAGGGAAGCTCCGCCGTGATCCCTCTTTCTTTCATCGTTTAGAGCGTTCTTTAGCATTTGCCATCGCCATGGGTGGTTGGGAGCAGCAGTGTGGGAGTGTGAAGTCTGAGTATGCACCTGGGCGTGCGTATACCCATGCACACACACGTACGTGTACACACCCACGCGCGCACACACACACGCACACACACACACACACACACACACCCTGTAGTTGTGAGAGCTCCTGTCTAAGTCATCGGCTCTTCTCAGGCCCCAGTGGTTCATGGTCCACTGTGAGCATGATGGCTGCCGGTCTCCAGCGGGTGGCCCAGGCAGGAAGCTCAGCTTTGGGATCTTTTGTGGGGTTTTGTGTCCTCTGAAGTACTATTTCTACCCAGATGCATACTTTATAAAGTTTATTGGAGAGGGTAGACAATCATCTCCATAGGTAACCGGACCACGTGGTCCCCAGCCTGCACGTCTCTTCCTCCTTCCCTTCACCTGCCTGCTCTGTTCCCGACGTCTTCCTTCTTCCTTCTCTTCTCGGTTCTCCCCCTCTCAAGCCCTGATGTAGAGCAGGTAGAAGGAGGCAAACCTGGCGCACTCTGTCCGGAATGTTTGGTGGGCGGGTCGAGCTACTCAGGAGGGGGAGGGGATGAGCTTCCTTGACACGCCCCAAGTGGAGTCAGAAATCACAAAGCAGGACAAAGTCCAGCCCGGATGCCTGGGAAGCCTTGTCATGGGGTACAAAAAGGAACTTCCCCAGCCTAGTTAGCACTTTCTCTGGGAGAAATCCGCGGCGGGCGTTGGTGGGCTGCAGAGGGCCAGGAGCTGGGCAGAGAGGCGGCGACGTCGGCCCTGTGTCCGGGACAGAAGAGCGTTCGTTACAGAAGCTGGGCCTGCCGGCCTGGAGCAGTCTCGGACACTGGAGGGGCCGTCCTGCAGAGGAGGGGGACCAGACACATTCTGAACCAGGAGGGCCCCATGGCAGACAAGAGCCGCCCTACTAAGCGCAGGTGGTGCCCTGCCTGTCCCAGGGCTCTGGGGGCAGTTCCTCCTACTCAGGGCCATGAGGGCCACGCGGAGCCAACAGACCGCTGAATCTCAAACAGTCCTTCGATTCTGAGCGATCGCGTGTCTGTTGGAGTCCTTTAGTGGCACATATGGATGCAGGGCATAAAGATGCCAATTTGAAAGCATTCACGAAAGAGCTGGAGAATGTGTCCGAATTCTTTGAGAAGCTGGTTGGCCTGAAGACTGAAATCCTGGGTTCAAACCTGGCCTCCGATACTTCCTAGCTGTGTGACCCTGGCGAAGTCCCTTATTCCCCGTTACCTCGCCCTGACTGCTCTTGTGCCTTAGAACCAGTACATGGGATGGACCCCAAGAAGGAACAGAAGGGTTTAAAAGGAAATAATTGGCAAGCCATAGACTTCTTCTCTGTGTTACAAGGAAAGGAAGAGGGTGGAGCCCAGCACAATCTTAGTGTCTTTCCCTCTGTGGAGGCCCGCAGGCTGACATGGCCTTGGTGCCAGGACCAGCTCCTTTGGAGTTCAGTGCCTGGCAGCGAAGAGTCCAAGCAGGGCTTCAGCTTCACCTTTGCTCCCGAGCCTTCCCTGTCATCCTCCTACAGACCCCTCTGTGCATCCTGGAAGAGCCTTCCCTGGGCTAGCGATCTGGCCTCCACAGATTGGCTCTCCTGGACCTCACCAGCCGGGGCTTCCACAAGCATCCCCAACAGAACTGCCTTCCCTCCACTCCTGCCCCGCTTCCAGACTCCCCGGCGTCCCCGCTCCCTTGCCAGGCTTTCAGGACACCAGGGTCCACAGAACCTCCTCCTTCTCCATCACACCAAATAGACCTCCGTCTCCGAGGTCTGGCTGTTCAGGCTTTGCACTGCAAGTGCCCTTTGAGGCCATAAAAATGGAACCCTCTCGTTTTACAGTTGAGGAGACCGAGGCTCCAAGGCGGTCAGGCGCTTGCCCAGGCCCTCCACGAGGGTCCGAGAGTCACAGAGCGCCCTTCCGTCAGGAAGGCCTGGAGGTCGGCCCTTCTCCCTTCTGAGGCCGGCCGATGCTTCATCTTTTCGAGTCTACCCGCAGAACTGTTGACGTGCCCTCCTAATAGAAGGAGATTTAGAAATGAGCCACGTGTGCATTTGTGAACAGCATCAAACTTACAGGAGAAAAGCAATGAGAAGTGAAATAGGAAATACAATTCTTAAGTAATTGCGTAGCGGTCCAAATATTTTACCTGCATAAATAGGAGTAATGTTTTAGTGAAGGCAACGTACGTCATGATCTTAGAACGTTTTGATGGAACACTTCCCACTACGGCCGTTGGAAAGTCTGGTTTTAAGTGCGATTTCTGCCGGTTCGTGCTTGGAGGGCTGTCCTGACTAGAGAAGATGCCTCCTAGAGAGACGCGGCTCTGATTGGCTGTGCCGACTGTGGCACCGCGCTCATTTTTCAGTCTCATCTGCCTGCCAGCTACACACTTTTGGGGGGTTGAAATTCAGTTATTAAAAGTTCATCTTCCCTGATGTCGCTGCAAATGAATGGTAAGATGTTGCCTTTGAATGTTGTTACCCAATGGATTCACTGAAATATACTGTTTGGAAGACAAACTTCTTGTAAAATTCTTTCTGCAGGTGCACAGACGAGGTTGTTTGGAGTGACACAGACTGCAGCAACAAAAACTTCACTAACTGATCATTCATACTATCACCAAAATCATTTTTGAAAATTTAATTGTATTATATTGACTGCCGAGCAATTTCAATTTCCCTCTCATTTCCCTCAGCTCACTGGATAGTAAAAAAGAATAACTCATAACAAATAAGCATAGTCAGGCAAAGCAAGCTCCTACAGCGCTGATTCCAAAAATGTATGTATTATTCATCGTTTAAAATCTGCCATTTCTCCAGAAGGAGGGGGTCGTGGGAAGCACGCTCTATTGTTTCATTCGTTAGCTCCAAAGTTTTGTTTGTAGAATATCATTTATAAGCTTCCTCAAAGCGCTCACTTTATTGCGCGTCATGTCATAGACATCTTCCCAGTTTCCTTGAAAGTTTGTATATTGTATTATGTAGATATTGCCTAATATCTCATGAACAATATACACCCTTAAGGTGAATACCGTATTTTTAAAAATCATCATTTGTTTATTTTTGACATTAAGTTTTTTTAAACTTTGAGTTCCAAATTCTCTCCTCTCTCTAGGCCCTCCTCCACCCATTGAGAAGGCAAGCAATATGACATGTTATCCATACAAAATTGTGCAAAACAGATTTCCATATTAGCCATGTTGTCAACAAAGAAGGAAAAGCAAAAACAATGAAGGAAGTTGAAAAGTTCTACTTCTCTTTGCAAGCAGACTTTATCAGTTCTTGATCTGGAGATGACAGCATTTTCTATCACAAACCCTTTGGAATTGGCTTGGGTCATTGTATTGATCAGAAAACAGAACCAGCAGAATATTATGTATGCTATCAGCAACAGCATAATGAGACTGCGCACTCCACTTTGCATCAGTTCACTGAAGTCTTCCCAGGCTTTTCTGAAGTCGTCCTCCTTGTCATTTCCCATAGCACAGTAGTGTTCTATCACTATCCTATGCTACAGCTTCTTCAGCCATTCCCCAGTTGATGGGCATCCCTTCATTTCCAATTCTTTGCCAGCACAGAAAAAGCCACATTGATAATGGTGGGTAGAATTTTGGCCAGCTTTCAGACTTGTTAAAATATTACATTTTAAACATATTGTAATATGCCTGAAGAACTCTTATAGAAGAAAGAGGAGAGGTAGCACAGACATTTTCTTGTTCACTTGTGCTCATGTTATTTGTATTACCTTCCATCAATAATGTCTTTGCAGGATTTTTTAAATTTAAATTTAAATTTTATTTTTTGCAGGATTATTTTTGAGCCACTTGTCCATTTTATGAGGCTTAATTTAGTTTAAGCTAGATAGTCTAATTTAGAAATATACCTAACTGGGCACATATAATCTGCAATATATTGCAATGTGCTTAAATGAACAAGTGTATATAAGAGTCCTATCAAACCCCCTCTATTTATGGAATCTTATTCTTCCCTTAGGATACCTTGAATACTGTATATAACACATTATCATCTGGGAAATGGACTGAGGATACTAGTATCAATCTCTATATTTGATTTAATTTATTAATTAAATTTCAATTAATTACTGACCTTAATTTTAACTTATGATTATTAAGTTGTTTGCTATATAGGTAACATATGTACAAGTTAATATATGTTAACAAGTATTAACTTAATTTCTTTCAAAAATTGTTATTTACTTATTTTTATAAGAATTTAATCTGCTTTCCACTGCCCTTTCCCTCTCCAATTGAGCATTTAAAGAAAAAAGAAAAGGAAAACTTTTATTGTAAATCTACACAAAACCAAATTCTAGTTCATGTCTGAAAATGCATGTCTCTTTCTGCATTTTGCATTTATTCCTCTCTGGTATGAGGTGTTGGCCTGTATTGTCTTTGTTGAGTTTAGAAATTAAGGTAAACTGAGAAACAAGACTCTGAATATTGATCAGTTTATTCATTGGGATAGCTATATACAATAAGTTGTGATGAGAGAGCACAAGGTAGGGTTTATCTGTCTTCATGTACAGGAAAACAAAGACCAGAGCTGGTTGGGGGAAGACAGTACAGTTGGCTCCAGGGTAAACAGCATCATGGTGGTGGGGCCAGCATGATTGGTCACATAAAGGAAACTGGCCAGGACTCATGTAGGGCTCATGGAAAGGTCACGAAGGAGAATGCCCTGGGAAAAGGAGGACAAGAGAGGACAAATGCAGAAAATTATCTCATGTAAGGAATTCTGCATGGAAGAAGTTATGCAATGGAAAGGACAGTTATGGGGGGAGTAAACAACATTTGAAACTCCTCTAAACTGGTCAAAGGAGGTAAGAGCAAAAATTCATCTTCTAATAGGGAATCAGAAAGTTAAGGGTTAAGGGAAAAGCAAGGCAGGAATCAGAGAAAGTGCTGATTGCATAACTAACAGCCAGCCAGTAGTCATGAACCAAAGAGATTCATTAAGGGAGAACAGGGAAAAAAGAAAAAGAAAATTGTAAGCCAAAAGGAGAGAGAGAAACATGGTTAGCAATTATAAGTATGACTGTGAAGGGGATGAACTCACTCATAAAATGGAAGAGAATGGCAGAATGAAAGAGAATAGAGAGAAAACAGAAACCAATAATAATTTGTTTACAAGAACACACTTGTTCCAGAAAGACACACAAAGAGCTGAAATAAAGGGCTGGAGCAGAATCTGCTTCACTTCTGCTGAAAGAAAAAGAGAAGGGGAGCAATGATAATGTTAGAAAACCAAAAGCAGAAATAGATCTAATTAAAAGAAATAGACAGAAAATCTGCATTTTACTAAAAGTTACTATAGACAATGAACTAATATCAATCCTGAACACATTTGTACCAAACAGCATGGGATCTAAATTCTTAAAGAAAAGTTAAATGAATTTAGGGAGGAAATATAGTAAAACTTCCATAGTGGCATCTTCCTTTCTTCCCTTTTAAACCCAGATAGATCTAAGTATAAAGTTAAAAAGAAAGAGTTAATAATAAAAGAGATAAAGGGTTAATGAAATGAATAGATTTTTAGAAAAGTTAGATTAGGGTAAGCCTCTGGAGAACATTACATAAGAATAAAAAGCAATATATTGAACTTAGGCTCAATTGTGCATGGCACTGTGTGAAAAGGGAGTTCTTTGTTCTCTTTGTCTATTCTGAGTTTATACTTGTGAAAGGGAATCCTTTATTCCCTTCGTCTATTTTGAGTTAACACTTTGATTAACAATAATTTAAGTACCCCTACATAGTACCTCACCATATTGTGAAGACAGGATTAAGTCTCCTTTGTCTACTTTTGAATTGAATCAAAAAAAGCTTGAACACCTTACTTAGCACTAGGTGGAGGAGCTCTCCACCCTTTCAACTCAATCAGCAAGGAAATGAGAATTCACACCTCTATCAGCCAGGAATCTATGAAACCTTTTGATAAGTATTCACCCCTCCAGAAGGTGAGAAGTGGTTCCCACAATCACTGCCCCTTGGGCAGTGCTGGGCAATTTGGAAGTTGTGATTGGCCCTTGTGAAGAGGGGAAGGGACAAGAAGCCACTATAAAAGGCCCTGAATTTCTGCAGCATGGGAAGTCTACTTCAAGAAGGAAGTCAGCTTCAAGAAGTAGGTCGGCTCAAGGAAGAAAGTTTGCCTCAGGATCACCTTCAGCTCCAATCATTGTTTTGACCTGCCTCTAAGAGGGAACTTGGGTGAGAGAAGGCCAGTTGGTTTTCCCTTCCTGTCTTCTGGAGAGAGTTTAATTCTGGTTGAAGGTCAACAAGTTCTGGCCGAGTTGAGCACTGGAGCAATATTTAGTTAGATAGGCTAATGTCTTCTCTACCCTGTTGTATTTCTCTGCTTTTACTCTTCCCACCTCTTTTGTAAATAAAAACTATCAAAGTCATTTTGACTTTGAGCAATAACACTTTGAATTGTTGGCTACCATATTATTTATAATTTTCATATATTTTAGTCAAACCATTAAAATTTAATTCTTACACCTGTCACAAAAACTGACTGTGTCTTTGGGTATAATAAAACTCAAAGAAATACATGGAAGTAGAAATGTTAAATGCTTTGGCCAATCATAATATCATAGAAATTACATTTAATAAAGAGCCTTTGAAGCACAGATTAAATTAATTGGAAATTAAGTAACAATCATTTCTAGTGAGAATAGCAAGGTTGACAAGATTCCATTCTGTTAGTGGTATGTGCCTGCTGGTAACTGGACACAGAGCTCCCATTTATGATACCAACAACTAAGTTAAATTGTATTGATGGTTACAAAATGACACCTGATTTTCATAGTCCTGTACACCTTTCCCACCGAGCTAGTCTTCTAGCTGCCCAAGGAGAGAGAGCTACATAGGACTGGGTACCATTTTGTGTTATTTGTTCCATGGGTTGCCAGGGTGATGAATTCTCCAGAGGGGAACCCTTAATTCTAAGCCCATTTTCAGACAGCTCAGCTTGTCCTCAGAAATGGCTCAGAACTTGGTATAGACTTTTAGTACCCAGAGGCACCTGCATGCAGTGTGGCACCCCCGTAGGACCAAAGTCTCAGAACAGAATTTCAGAGTTTGACATGACATCCAGAGCCATTTAATTTAAGAGTTAGAGCTGATGTCCCACTGACCCCGAAGGCCAGCACGGACTCTCAGAGTCTCTGCGGAAGGCCTGTCAGGGAAGAGGCAAAGCCCTTGTTAGAAAGATCCCCAACATCTAGCCTCAGTCAACCTTTCTTCCATCCCTGCTTGATCCCTTCATCCCTCCTCTCCAGGATGAGTCTTTAAATACTGAATGGCTCCTCCATCCTGGAGTCTTCTGCAGGCCGAACACCTGTAACTTCTCCTGGCCCGAGGGGGATGGGTGCCTGGCAAGTTGCCTTCTGGGTTTTCACCTTCTTCGCCGTGGCTCCTGCTCACTGCTGAGGACGTGGTCTGGCCCTTTCTGGCTGCTTTGCCACGGGAGTTCTGGCTTGTTTCCCAGTGAGTTAAACCTGGGAGCCTCTGGATTCTCACGGCCTACACCCTGATGCCCTTTTTTCATACTTCTCAGCCATTTGCATGCATGGTTTCCTAAAACACCGCATTCAGGTTTTTTATCGCATCATGTTTTTCTGGATTCTCCCATTTTTAGATGATTTCTGTTATTTTTCTTTATAGAAGTTAGGTGTCCTTCCCATTTGGAATCTTTTGGCTGTTCTCTTATTCCTACGCGCCAGGCTCTGTCCTCTGCCTGGGCTGGATCGTCGTGCCTTCAGCTCCCCAGGAAAGTCTGAGTGCCCGGCCTGGTGGTGCTGGCCTTGAAGGGACCTTGGAGTGTAAGGGGGGTCCACCCAGATTTAATTTTCTTGGTGTTAGATTCTCCAGGCCGCAGGAGCTCCCCCAGCCCTGCTCTGGGGACCTTCGGTAGACTGACGCGACGATCCTTGAGAAATGATAAGTGTGCGCTCCCGGTGACCAACATCGATTTCCTCCTTAAATCCACCAGTGTCTGTTTTCTTCCAATAGGTGAAAGCGTCGGAGTCAAAGATAACCAATCTAATTTACCTGAAGCATACTCTTGAGCTTGTGGAGCCTTTAAAGGTAACTGCTAGCCAGGCCCAGGGCCCTGTACGGTCCGCCCTTGGCCCCGAGTCACGTCCTGTTTACCGAGCGCCAGAGAGCCCAACAGCGGCCTTTGCCTTTCCTGGGCTCGAGGAGCATGCTGGGAACGAGAGCTGAAGAGGTCGCCTTTGTGCCCTCCCGCAAAGCGGGTCGGGGTGGGCGGAGGGGAAAGAACGCGCCCCAGAAGTGCTGCGGTCCTTGGATGTGTCTGCCTTCGCCTAAGACCCCCTCCAGTGGCGGGCTCCATTCTCTCTGGGGGGAGGATAGTCCTGAAGGCCAGACATCCCAGAGCCAACCAAAAGCAGCAGGAAACACGAACGGCTGGGCAGAATAGGAAAGGAAGGTAAAGGTGATTCGGGGGAGCAGAGGCAGGTTTTCAGCAGGCAGACATGGTGGCGCGGCTATTGGCGGCAGAGTCAGATTTCATGAGAGCTAGGTGGCACGGAGGACAGCGCCGGGGCTGGAGTCACAGAGACTCTTCTTGAGGCCAAATCTGGCTTCAGACGCTTCCTAGCCGTAGGACCCTGGGCGAGTCCCTTAACCCGGTTTGCCTCTGTTTTCTCATCCCTAAAGTGAGCCGGAGAAAGAACCGGCAAACCACTCCAGTATCTCTGCCAAGAACCCCCCCCCCCGAAATGCTGTAATCCTCATTTTAGAGACGAGGAATAGGAACACCCTGAGCCTCGGCCCCCAAAGCTATTCTTTCCTCTAACGCTGCACCCTGTTAGCCTGGCCCCTTGGCGATGACCTCTCTGAAACGCCGGGCCCCGGGCAAAAGGAGGGGAGCCAAAGCCTTGGGGAACCAACGGCAGGTGTTCGTGGGGAGCGCCGGCTCCTCGAGGAAGGCCGGGCGCGGGCGATCTGGCGTTCACCATGTTTCTTTGGCAGGCGCTGCTGGAGAAGTGTCGAACGCCCCTGTTCAAGGCCTACCGCGACTCCTTGGGAGACAGCAGGTACGGTTGCCGCCGCCCGCTCGCGATGACTGTCCTGGGGTCAGCGCTACCTTTGGCTCGTTCCTTTAGTTGAAGATCGCAGCGTACGCTGGATTTGAGAGTGTAATCGCCAGGCCCTGCTCGTTTGGGCCCGATTTGGGGGAAAACTGCGTCCGCAGACCCCCAAGACCCTCACGTTAGCCTTCAGGAATTCCGGACTTGTTCCCCAAGTCTGACCACGTTCTGCCCAGTGGCACCAACAAACCTACGCCGTTCCTCTTTTGTGTGGCCGCTGTGGATCCCTACAGCAACAGCCGTGCTTCCCCGAAGGTGCTCTCCGGGAATCGCTGTCCGTATGGCACCTCCTGGGGCCCCGACAGCTTCCCCATGACCTTCCTGGCCCACTTTACTCTGCCCTTCCATCTGCCTTCCCCACTAGCAGCCAGGTCCCCGGCCAAAGCTCTGAGCAGGCGGGGCTGAGGCAGACTTCCTGGGCCCCGAGTTCTGGACACGAGACTTCTGTTGAGATTTCCTGAACCTGTTTTGTGTCCGCATTTCCCTTTGCTGCTGTCCTGACGAGCCCGCCCTATCGGGGGTTTGTGCCCGGAATTTCAAACCCAATTCGTGACTTCGCGTGGGACCCTGTTCAGTCCTGTCCGCTTCTCGAGGGTCAGCTGAGGGTCTCCCCATGGCGTGGGGGCGCCAGCGGGTCAGGCCCGCTTTGGCAGAGTGTCATCCTGACCCTGGATCGTGTCCGATGCAGACGAGCTTGGGCCCAGAGGACCAGCGACTTGTTGATCAAAAGGATGAGGCTGCTCAGCGGCATTCTAGGCCTTCTCTGGGGATGGTAGCAGGGGGTGTCCTTCCTCCGGCCTCGCCGGCACCTTCCCTTCTCGTGGCTTGCCAGCACCTTTGTTCAGCCATCATCACTTTCCACTTGTCTTCCCTCTCCTTGCCCATCCGCCTTCACGAAGCTTCCAGACTGATATTCCTCAGCGAGGAGTAGGTTAGTTTGTGGAGAGACGGGCACGGCTTCAAGAAGGCCTGGTTTGGAGGACCAGGACTCGGACCCAGGTTGGAGCGGACGTTAGTGGTAGGCCGGTGAGATGGGTGGGAGCTGAAGAGGAGGCATGAGGGGAATCCCCACGGTATCTAGCGGGTCCCTGTCGATCCTTCTGCCTCAGGCCACCACTCTTAAGGCACCACGTCGCCCTCTGACGGAGCTCCAGTTGTTAGGAAGTACTTCCTGAGCCTGTCCGTACTCCTCTTCTCCTGGCTCTGCCCCACAGAACAAATGTGATCTCTCCTCTCGGCCTGGTAGTCTTGGGCACAGCTAATGGATCCCTCCCTGAGCCTTTCTGGGGATAAATGTCTCAGTTCTCATGACAAGATCAACCCTTTCATTGACGTTCTCCAGCTTCCAGGTGACCTTCTTCAATTGGGATGACCAGAAACGGACCCAGCATCCCAGGTGAGGTGTCATGAAGGCCGACGACCTGGAGACCACGGCCTCCTCCTTCTAGAAGGGCTTCTCTTCCCGGGGCCCGAGACTGCCCTGAATTTTTGGCTGCTGCATCACGCTGCTGATTCCTATTAAACTGGCAGCCCCTCGAAGCCCCAGATCTTATTGGCTGTAGTTCAGTATTGCAGCCCATCCTGCACGGGGTGTTTTTGTGCCGGAGGGCAAGACTTCCAATTGATCTTTATTCAATTTCATCCTCGGTTCAGCTCAGTGCTCTTACCTGTCAAGATAGCTTTGGATCCGGACTCTGTGAACCACTCTGTTTGCTCGCTCTCTGAAAATCTGGGGAGCTTGAGAAGGATCCTATGTGGAACTGAGCTTCCACGCTCCTTAGGAACTCTTCTACGTGTCTGTGCTGCCTTCTGCAGCACTTGCTTCTCCTCGGTGCATTTTACAGTGTTGCCGTAGCTGCCGCCTTCCTTTGTTTTGGCCATCGCTGCTGGTAACCCCTTTTCCCACGGACTACTGAGATGATGAAAATGGAGGGGAAAGGTAGGAAAAGAAGGGAACGGAAGGGAGCCGGCCCCCCTCCCCTTGCTCTGGTAGGGGAATTGACCAGGCTTTTCTTTTTAGCTACAATTATGGTTTATTTAGGCCAGAAAAGAAAGGTTTGGGAAAGGCTAAAGGAAATTCGATCTCCCGCAGCTATGCAGGGACCAAAGGCTCTCTCCTGGGAAAAGTCTCTTCTCCAGCAAAGGCGCCTGCAGAAAAAGACACAAAACCCCGAGCTTCCCTCTTCTTTTATATCTTCTCAGACACCGCCACAAAGGAAGTGGGAGGTGTCTGAGGAAGTTGGGGTAGAGGGTCTTGGGAGATGTAGTCTCCCAGGATTCAGAGCCATTTTAAAATGCACTCCACCTTTCCTAAATTTCTTTGACGTAAATAAGCCTCGTCAAGCAACATGAATACACCCATTGGCCACCCGTGACCATCCAGTGCCCATGGATAGCCATACACAGACAGAGTCTTCTTTGGGCCTTGTGACCATCACTTCCACATCCAGAGGAGGGCAGTAACGTGCTTCATCAAAGATCAACACTGGCCATTACATCAGTCACAATCGAGCCTTTCAGAGCTGTTTTTCTTTACAATGTTGTCCTTGCACAAATTATTTTTCCTGGTTCTGCTCACTTCATGTCATTTCAAACTACCCAGAATTCTTTGAGATCATTTCTTGTGGTACAGTCCCATTTTATAACATGAATATACCATAGTTTGTTCATCCAGTTATCTGAGTCCATCTGTGTCACCCTTCCCTAGATTCTAGTTCTTTTCTTTTTTAACTGCTTTAAACTCCCATTAAGATCAGAAATTTTCTTTTGTTTGTGACTGTACCCTTCTCAGTATTTCCATTCTCTTAATACCACTACCCATTTCCAATCTCTGCTTTTCTGTTGAATTTGATGCATTTCTACACTAAACTTGTGTGTGTGTGTGTATGTGTGTGTGTGTGTGTGTGTGCGCGCGCGCGTGCATATAAGTTTAACTCCCTTTTGTATGTTTCAGGCAAGAGTGAGATTCACTCATTCTCACCTCTTTCTCCATGTTTGTATATTTTTTTCATGTATCTCTGTTAAGAGAAATAGCAAGTTCTTCTCCCTTCTTCCTTTTGTAGCAGTATATTTCTCCCTTTGCTCTCTCTTCTCTTTTTCTTTCTCAAAACTCTCAGAAACAAAACCAGGCCACTCCCAGGAACTGTTTTTCCAATTTAATTCACACACTGCCCTTTGAATATATTATAGTTCTATAGGGATACTTGTTTCTTAACTTTTAAAAATGTTAACCCTCTATTATCATACAGCTCTTCCAACCATTCAAATATATTTACCTTTCTCTGTTTCACTGGACTCTTCCTCTTCTGCTCTGGTCAGGTCTGGAGTTTTGTAAGTCTCCTATGAAGGGTCCATTTCTGCTCTATAGGATTCAATGTAATTTTGCAAGATAAGTTATTCTTAGGTATGTCTGTATGGTTTGCCTTTTGGAATATTGTATTCCAAGCTTTCCTTTCATTTTTAGTAGACGCTATGAAGTCTTGTGGGATCTTGATTGTAGTTTCTCACTTTATTTTTTGATTGTCATTTGGTCTCATGTAAGAAGGGAAGGGAATAAGTGTTTATATAGGTCTTACTAGGCCAGAGATTGTTCTAAGTGCTTTTTACATATGAGATTGTTTTGAGGATCTGCATCAGGTGATTTGAATTAATCAAGAACAAATAGATACCTTCTTAGCATCTCCTTTATCCTGAATGTTACCTTCCTTTTAGCCATTTTTAGTCCGTCATCTCCAGGGCAAAGATCCTTCTTCACTGAGAAGACAGATGTGAAATAAGACCTGAACAGCTCTTCCTTCTCTCTATTCCCAGTGATTCTCTTCTCTAGCACCCCTAGCAGCCCTCCATTCTGTTCTTTGACCTGGCCTTTCCCCTGCCAGAGCTAATTTTGAAGCTAATATCTTCTCTGTTTTTGGCAGAATTCCGACCAGTTTTTGGTTAATTCAGGTCCCCAGTATTTCTGTATCAGGCTCCTGGGCTACTCTGTCATCTGGTTCCTCAAGCCATCATCCAAATGGCTCCAGTTTGTCTCTTCTGTTTCCTGGACGTGGGTTCATTTTTTTAAATAGACATTTGAGACCAGTGTTGTGTTACTGGCTGGCTCCTTTGTTGTGTTATTGTCTTCTGTGAACTTCTCGTTGGTCCTTTTTGTAGCTCCCCTCTGAGCATATTTGTGGGCAAATGCAGTTAATAGATGGACGTGTTTTCCCCTGCCTTGAGGGCAGGGACTGTTTCACTTTTTACTTGTTATCCCTTGCAGATATTTGACAGATGCTTATTGGTTGATTGGAAATTGCCAAGAGACAAATTTAGATTTCTTGTCATGAAAAGCTTCTTACCAATTGGGGCTATCCATAAGTGAAATGGACTTTGGGCATCTTTCACTAGAGGTGTGCCGTCGGAGGCTGGATGACCACTTTTCTTGTGTGGACTAAAGGGATTTCCTTTTGTAGAGAAGACTAATTGGCTGCCGAAACCCTTTCCAATTCTTCTCGTTGTGATTCCCTTCACATTAAATCAGCATTTAGTTTGACACGTGGTGACTTCAAAGAAAACATAAGATAGGGGAAGGTGGTGAAAATGCTTTGTGCCACGTGGTTTAGAAAGAAGAAATAAGATGGTTCAAAGGCTAATAGACTTCAGCGAATCCTATGGCTCATGAATACCTTCTTTAAAAACTGAGAGGGGAGGCATTGTTCATGAGCACCAAAAAACATCACAGAAAAGGAAATGATTGAGCCATGTAGGAAATGACCAGTCACCGCGGGAAAGTAGTTTTTGAGTAACTTCAACATCCTGTAGAGAGATCCCCTACATCTAACTTAACTCTCAACATTAAACCAAACCAGAAGCATAAAAATGGCAGTTAGGTGGCATAGGGGATAGAGCGCTGGACCTGGAGTAAGGAAGCCCTGGGTTCAAATCTGGCTTCAGACACGTACTAGCTGGGTCACCCTGGGCAAGGCACTTCACCCTGTCTTTCTCCGTTTTATGATCTGTAAAATGAACTGGAGAAGGAAATGGCAAACCATATCTTTGCCAAGAAAACTCTCATTGAGGTCACAAAGAGTCAACCATGATTGAAGAACAACAGAAGAATAAAAATAGGAAGCTATAGCCTGCAGTCAGTCAACATGCATTTATTAAGCACCTACTTTGTGTTGGGCATCAGGAAGCATTGAGATTTAAAAAAAAAAGGGAACAAACCCAGCCCCTACCGTGAAGGCACTTACAATCAAATTGGGGAGAGAATGCTAAGAATGATGTGCAGATTAGCTCTAGATCAGATTAATTTGTGAGAACCAGAAGAGAGAAGGCACTTGCATGAAGGGGGCTCGGAAAAGGTTTCCTTCAGAAAGCAGAACTTTGGCCATGACTTGAAGGAAGCCAAGAGAAAGAGACGAGGAAGGAGAGCATTCCAGGCTTGGGCGACAGCGGATGAAAATGCTCCGTGTCAGGGGATGTGGCACCTTGTGAGAATAATGGCGAGGAGGCCAGTGTCCTAAATAGACTGTCCCTGCCGTTTCCTCCTGGCTTTGCTGATGGGTTAGGGCTTTCCAAATAAACGGCCGCATCATTAGCAAGCTAGAAAACGGGGATGAGGCGCGAGAGAGTGCCAGGGTGAAGGGCTGCCTTTGTGACATATGGAACAGCAGTGACAGTCACTGGCATCAATATGGCACTTCAACGTGCTCAACGTTGCCTACAAATATTAGCTCGCTCACTCCTCGTCCCTTGGGATCGTCGGAAGCGAGTGCTAGTTGGTCTCCATCTTGTGGCTCAGAAAACTGAGGCAGGCAGAAGTTAAGGATCTTGCCCCGTCGGACTCGGAAGCCCGATTGGAGTCCAGGGCTTCCTTTTGGCGGCACCATAAATGCATAAAAGAATTGATGCCGACGCCGCTGTTAGCGTTTCCTGTGGAAGTGAATCAGTGCAGATCGGACCCACGTGGATCAGCGTGTAGGTGGAAGATGCCGCCAAGGGCGGCGCTCGGTCAGAGCCCGTACTTGTGAGAAGCGTCCTGGTGGGAAACTCACACCACATGGCCTCATCAAAGGAAAGAAAGCCGGCTGCCTGGAAAGCTTGTGCATCAACCGCTGACTTCCCAGCCCTGCCTAGAGTCAAGAAGAGGAAAAGGACGGGGAGAGCGGACGGACCCCAGCTCGTGGGTGGGGAGGCGCTTTGAGAGCATGGGGGGACGGCCTGACGGGCCCCGGGTGAGAGGACAATGCAAACAGCTCGGATCGAATAGGAGAAGGGCTGACCGTGCGCCTACTGTTCTGTTCTCTGGGGCACCAGAATTTGAGCGTGCTCAGGAACGCCAGGTCTTGGCTTTCTGGGACAACCTATCTAGAACAGAACTTCCCCTGCAGGCCACTTTGGGACGGCTTCCCCACTTCCCATGCTTCTGTGAGGGCGCCAGACCGAGCACGTCTGATGCCCCCCCCCCGTGTGTGAAGCCGTTTAGCTCCTCCAGCCTTGGGCTACCCCCTCGCTGCCGCGGCCTTTCCACTGCTTTCCCACCACAGGTCGTTGGCTCGGTGCCACATCACGGGTGGCCGATTCCAAAGCTCGCGTCGGCAGGTTCACCACTATGACTTGTCTTGCTCAAGTTTGGGCTCAATGTGCATTTCAGAGTGACGTCGTCCCCTTGTGATCTCTGTGAAGCTCTGCTTATTGCTTCTCACTTAATGAGAAGACTTTAGAAAGGCTTCTTCTTACTTAACCCGCCTCCCACTACTCTTTAAGGTTTGGAACCATCCTTGAAAGAATTGGAACAGTGATCAACGACGATGCCAGATACCTGAAAGGATGTCTGAACATGAGGACCCAGAAATGCTACGCGGTGAAGTCCAACATCAATGAATTTCTGGATATAGCCAGAAGAACGTACACGGAGATCGTCGACGACATAGCAGGTATTTGGTCATTGGGAAGACCTCCTCTTTGTTTTGTAGACTGCCTTGCTCGTGGGAATGGCCGAGACTAACTTCTTTATCGGCCCAATGGAGCGCGATGCCGATGTTAGAAATGTCGGGGATTGCGAAGGTTTACTGCCATCGTGTACCACGCGTTCCAGACGCGTCTACCACAAGCACTCTTGATTTTCCAGTGAATTTGGGGAGCATGAAAGCTCTGTTCCAACCCCAAGGGAGGAGGTACCAAGAAGCAGCATGACTGCTCGGAGGACCAAAAGTCGGGCCGCTTATTACCCTTCTTTGTCATTACTAGCATGTGGGTGGGTGGCTCCCTGACCAAGGGCCCACGTGTTCCCGTTGCTGCTGGTAGATCGGATTGCCCCTACAGGACAGATTCACTGGGGCCCGGACCGCCGAGCAGAGGCGGCCTGGCCCACCGACTCTTCTGGTCCAGGCCGAGGCGAAGCTGGCCGGGCCGATCGTTCGGTGGCCTACCTCAGAGTGCGCTGACCAGGCGTGTTGGGTTCTTGAGGATTCCGGCGGTCAGACGTGGAGTCAGCTCTCCTAGTGAGCCAGGGCCCTGGGCCCGCCATGCTGCACCTCCTCTTCAGCCCAGGGCAGATCGCATGACCGAATGGGCTTATTTTTGCCGAGACACCACCGAAGGGTGTCCGCTTGTTAAATGGCAGAAATGAATGACGTTGCAATGCATTTTAATGCAAACCCCATACTACTTGTGGAGCGGGTCTGACTAAGTCATTGGGCTTTCATGAGTAACGGATTAGAGCAGAGCAACAGTATTAGTCCTTAAGGGTTTCTGCAAGCCAAAGTCCTCTAGAAAGGCGTCGGACTGACTTGAAACGGGAGCGCTGGAAGCTGTGGCGCCCAAGAAGAAGCCTCGGGGAGTGAGTAGGAAGCCGAGGGGGAGACCGGAGGGAGGCCCCGCTTCTCGCCTCACGAACTTCCTGGGTTTGAGCTCCCGATGCGCGGGCCTTCTCGCGGGCCTGCTCTCTCTGTCCCCGATGTGGTGAGCCACCGTTCCTGTGCCAGAGTCACGGATGAAGGTGGCCAACGGGACGAGGCCAGGGAGAGACTCCTGTTCAAAACAAAGACGCTTAAAATTGGTGGGGGAAATGCATGACTACAGGTGTCGCCGTCAGTGCTTCACGTCGTGCTTTCCAAGCCAAAAACACTCGCTAAGGGGCAGAGACCACGCGAGACCCGCGTCTGGTCACCTTCTGAGCCGAGAGAGGCTGATCTTCCTCTCTCGGTCCGTCGCACTCTGACTAAGCCAAGGGGCGACGCTTACGCTGTTAGTGTGGGGTAGATGGCAGCGATTTGGGGTGGCCCTAAAAGGGGAGCGGGGCCCCTTCCTCATTAGATTCCTAGTGACTCTCTTCTCTCTTTGGGGGTTCCTAGGAATGATCGCGCAGCTCGCAGAAAAGTACAGTTTGCCTTTGAAGACAAGTTTTAGCTCCGCTCGAGGATTCTTCATCCAGATGAACACGGATTGTTCGCTATTGCCCAGGGCTCCGCTTCCATCCGAATTCATTAAGGTTCGTTCTGAAATGGCCCTCGGAAGGATTCTTTCCCCCATGGAATGTGTGTGTGTGATCGAGGAACACGGGAATTGGCAGGTGATAACCGTCAGTTTGGCTCGTTGCTGCGCGGCGGCCGCTGTGGAGAGCCGTCCCGGCCGGGGGGACTGTTGCTGACCGCTCCCCACGGCCACCATTTTGCCCCGGGAAGTCCCCTCCATAGTACGGGCCTTTTTTCCATTTCCAGTTCCCTTCCGGGTACTGGGGACCTGACCACGTGCTCCGCGCAGGCCTGTTGTGCCGGAAGGGAGCCTGGAGCCCGGCTGGTTCAGCCCTTGTCTCACAGAAGGGAGGCCCCCCAACCGCTCAGGCTCCTCCAGCTCGGGAGGACCAGCTGCTTGGCTGGTCGCTTTGTGGCGCGCCCAGACAGGACCGCAATGGAGAAGAGGACAGCAGCGCAGCCTCCGCTCAGGCCCGCCGCGGCCCACCGGAGCTCCGACACGGCCGGGGGCCCGAACCGTCGCTCTCAGCACTTGGCTGAGCGGCTTCTGTTTGACGGCCAGTCGGCCGACGCGCGCTTGGAGAGGCCCCTTCGGGGCTGGGCCCAGAGATGCCAAGTGGGGACCGCGGCTGCCTCTCGGAGGGGAGGCTTCTAGCCGATGTGGACCCCGAGATCAGCCATGGGGCTGGCCAAGAGACCGCCCTGGCCACACGGGGCTCTCCTGCGTCCTCAGAGCCGCCGGCTTTGTGGGATGAGGGAGGAGTGGTCATGGGGGCAGTCTGTGGCCAGCACGGGCTGGAAGGGGGAGACCAGGCGGAGGCATGGATGAGAAGCAGCCAGGCGAGGGGGGCTCGTCTCCTGCAGAGCTGGCTCTTCCGCCCCCGAACTCCCCACTGCAGCCCGCTCTCTGCGGGGCCCCCGAAGTGGATTGTCTTCAGTGTGGGCCTCCCCTCGTCCCCCAGGGCCCTCGATGGCCTGCAGAATCCAGAATCCCTTAGGCGCCCCCGTCTGCCCCAGTGTGCGTTCTCGGCGGCGGTGCGCTCTGTGGGCCCGTGTCCTGCACCCCGGAGCCCGTGTGTGCCGGGCCTGTGCCCCCTGCCTCCCCGGGGGGCCCTTCGGCGTCTCTGCTTTCTTTCAAGGCACCCCGTGCGAATGCTGCCCTGACCGTCTCCGCCTGTCCCGGGGTTGCTTGGCAGAAGCTCTGGCCGAGGTCCTGGAGGGCCCGGCCTGTCGTTCTGAGTCCCCGTTTGGCAGCGGGTGAGGCGAGGCCCCCAGAGAAGGGGAAGCCGGGCCACTTGGCAGAACTTGGGGTTTGGACGCGGCCGTTTGTGTGATGCGAGGAGGGGAGCTCACCCTGCAGCCAAGTGTGGGGAAGAGCCTCCCTCTGAAGGGAGGCCCGGCCTCCTCCCCAGCAGGGCCCCTCAGGTCCGGGCAGCCGAGACCGGAGACCCCCGGGCCTCCGACGCCGCGCCGAGTCCTGCGTGTGCCGAGCTGGGGACGCGGCCTTGGCAGGGACCTGAGGGGGTTCCGACGTCCAGAACCGGGGCCGCTTTATGGCCTGGCCGGTCAGCCACCCTCGGGCTGTCCTGCGGCCAGTCACCGCTCCGCTCTCGGGCTGTCCTGCGGCCAGTCACCGCTCCGCTCTCGGGCTGTCCTGCGGCCAGTCACCGCTCCGCTCTCGGGCTGTCCGCAGTCAGGCCCACTTCTGGCAGTCTTATGCAGACGGTCCTGGGCTCCGGGTCCGCTTCGCGATGGCGCCTCCAGCAGGGGCCGCTGTAACCCGGAACTCTGGTTTCTCCGCAGATCACCAAGACGAAAAGCACGTACAGCTTCACGTCGGCGGACCTGATCAAAATGAACGAGCGCTGCCAGGAGTCGCTGAGGGAGATCTATCACATGACCTACATGTAAGAGAGTGGGGAGCACCCTGCTGTGCTCCTCAGCCTGCCTTTCCCTGCCTGGCTGCAAACGCTGCCGCCTGATGGGTTGTGGCCGAGGGGCCGCCGAAACCTCCGCCTGGATCCCAGGCCGCAGACTTCGCCCGTCGGGTGTTTTCTCTGTCGATCCCCAAACATTTGTGCGAGCGCCTGCTCCGTGCAGGGCACCGGCCTGGCGCCGGGGGATGGAAGGGGCCCCCTGCCGTTTGCCTTCCAAGGGAGGGGGCCGCACGTACCCCCATCTCCCCGCAAGGTCCTTTGGAGAGACTCCCCCACGGTCAAAGCCGAGCCGATGGTTCCGGCCCCGAGAGATCCCCGAGGGCCGAAGCCCTGACCGAAGAGGCCGGCGCAGTCAGGGTCAGTGCGTGGAGAAGGCTTCCTGGAAGAGGTGACATTTCCAGGGCAGCTAGGGGGCGCCGCGGGGCAGAGAATCGTCCAGTGTGTTGGGAGCACCGCACCCCAAGGGACGGGGAGCTGGCAGAAGCCTGGAAAGAGGAGGGGATGCCCGCCTGGGGGCTGGCGCAGGACTCGCACAGACTTCGTGAGCCAAGGAGCAGCAGGAGCACACCGGGGCCCATCACGGACAAGAAGGGGGGCCGGAAGAGGGCAGAGCCATAAGGAGACTCTCCTGATTGTCCATCTCCACACCACGGTCACTAGCGGACGGGGTGGCAGCCCGGGCCGGCCCCGAAGCCCCCATCCTCAGTCTGGCCGGCGCCCTCCTTGGGAGGACTCGGATCCTTTGGGGAGTGTCGGCCCCACAGGGAGAGCTCTTGAGAGGGGATTGTGAAAAGAAACAGCTTGGACGGGCACAAATACACTGTCTGCCGCCCGGCCCTGCTGCATAGGGAGAAGGAGGGAAGGACGGGGCAGGGTGGATCCTGAGCATAGAACAGCGCGGGGCCAGGAGCTCTGCAGCATGCACAAGAAATGGGGGGAAAGATCCCCCGAGAGCAGGCTTCGTCGTGTGGGAGCAGCCCACAGCGGCGGACGGGGCGCGGGCACAAAGAGAGCCTGCGCTGGCCGAAACGGAGTAGGGGAAGGAGCATTTCCCGTGGAACTGAAGGCGAGAATTGGCTTGAGATGAGGGATAGCCTGGCAGGATGGAGGACAGAATTGTGTGGCCAGCAGGGGAAGTTCCGCTGCCACAGCCCCACAGCCGTGAAGCCGTCCTCATTAAAGAGGCCTCACTTCAAGTCAATAAAGGATTATAACGGGCAGAAGAGACGCACATAACCTTCGGGAAACTTGCTCGTGGCTCTCCCCCTCTCGGGGATTTTATGGGTTGTTCTGAGGACGATTTCAGAGCGGAACACGTAAAAATAACGAAACCAGGCCAAGTGCTGCCATCGGAACCCTCGCGCATCTTTTCCAGCTCCTGGAACACTTGAAGCAACAACATGTGTGTGGATGGACTTCAGGGACTCGGTCCGCTTCGCTTTAAAAGTATTTTGATTCACTGTCACTGTTTTCTGCTGTACTGCTCTGTGCTCCATTCATTTGAAAACATTGTTCTGGGCAAGAGCCCATCAAAGGAGACCCAGAGAGGCCTCGGGGGTCCCGTTCCACATCCAACATAGTCGGCTTCTGTTTGGAATGTTCACACGGCGAAGCTGAATCCGAAGTGGACGTCTTCCCTGAACTCCCTAGGACGGTGCTTCTCTGCAAGAAGCAGCCGGGCAGGATGGGGAGCGGGCTGTGTTCTGAACAAGAGCCCTCCGCAGCCCTGGGCCCACGCCTTCAGCTGCCTCCTGTCCCCCACGCCCTGGGAAAACAGCAACGGCTCCCATTTCCAGAGCGCTTTCCGGGTTGCAGAGGACTCTGCATGGCTTCCCTCGCTGGCTGACATTGGCTTCGGCCTGGCACCCCCGTGAATCCAAAGCTCTCCTGCGTGTCCCCGACTCCTACACGATAGAGGAATGCTCTCTGTCAGAAAATGAGAGACTTCTTCCTGTAGCCACCGAACTTGCTTTTTATTCTGAAGCAAACAGGCCCGAATAGCAGGAGAACGTCCACATAGACCGTGGATTGGAAAAAGAGACCTGGATGGGCTGGAAATCTGACTGGTCCTGCCTGCCTTTACTTGGAGGACGCCATGAATTAAGCACCTTTCAGAGGCTTCCCTGGCCCGCTTTGCTGTGTCCCTCAGTCTGTCCTTCTTGGTGTTTGCTCGAGCCCAGGAGACTAAAGCGGAGGGATCTGTTTGCAGGGTCGTGTGCCAGCTGCTCAGCGAGGTTTACGAGCACATCCATTGCCTGTACAAGCTCTCTGACGTCGTGTCCATGGTCGACATGCTCCTGGCCTTCGCTCACGCGTGCACGCTCTCTGATTACGGTAAGTTATGCGCTTCACGCGAGCTTTGCTTCCTGCTTAGGGGCCACATGATAAAAGGGCAGGCCGGAAGGCACCGCAGCTTTGCCCAGCGGACGGCCAGCACATTCTCCATCCTCGGGCTTCTCAGCTCCACACGACCCGCACATCCCAGGAGCCTCCAGCTAGGGGGCTCTCCCTGGACTTCTCATCCATTTCCTGGCCTATGTTTGCCCCCAGACACGTGAATCTTATGTGATTGTTTGCAAACGTAACACAAGAAGGACCCTCTGACGCCTCCTGTGACACCGACGTGGTCTCGATATCTAAACCTGGGAGGAGCCGAGCCACACTCTAGACTGATGTCCCTAGTTAGCATCGATTCAAATATGGCATTTCTGCCAAGAATTCAGGGTTGATTTAACATTAGGAAACCTGTCAGCTGAAGGGTGTTGATTAATAATAAAATAAAACCATGACTATCAATAGGTAACAAATCTTTTGACAAAATACTGCATTCGTTTCTGTTACAAATGTTAGGAAACAATCGGCCTTTCCCTAAAATGATGAATAGGATAGATTTAAAGCCAAGAGCTTACAGTTTTTCTAATGAAGATAAAAATGAAATCTTTTCCAGTAAATTCATGCAAATCCATTGTTGTTTTTCCGTCTGACACAATCCTGAATGTAATGACTATCAAAAAGACAAAAAAATAGTGAGGGAATGTACATAGGTAAAGAAGGAGCCAAATGATCACCTTTTGCTGATTATATCATGGTATATTTTAAAGTCTCTGAAAACACCAACTAAAAATTAATTGAAACAATTAATAATTTCAGCTAACTTGCAAGATATAAACAAATTCTACAAAAATCATAAGCATTTCTATAGGATACTAGTAAAATCCAGCAGGAAGAGATGGAAAAATGCTATTTAAAATTAATACAGAATATGTAAACTACCTTCCAAGGTCTATACAAGAACTACAGAAATGCAAAGCAGACTTAGATAATTGGAAAAAATATTAATTATTCATGGGTAGGGTGAGCCAATATAATAAAAATGACAATATTACCTAAATTAATTTACTATTCAGGGCCATATTATTCTAACTGCTTTATGGAACTAGGAAAAAATAATGAGACTATATGGAAGAAAAAGATCAAGAATCTCATGTAAAAATTAAAATTAGATCTCAATAATAAAAATATTATATTTTTAGGAGATTTGTTAAGGATCATTAGAAAGAAAGGAATAAAAGGAATACAAAATAAAGACCACTTGCCCATGGCTGATTAGCTATTTCAAAATTCCCACTCACCACTGCCATGCTTGCTGACAGGGCCAAAAAAGGAGTGGGACCCTCCACGTCCCCACATAATATCCCCTGTCTATAGGAAGTATGTAATGACAGGAAGTCAGTGGGCTCCTGGGAAATGTGGTTCTTTTTTAGGGTAACAGCTTTTTCAATTATACACTCAAGAGGGGCAGCTCGTTGTCTCAGTGGATTGAGAGTCAGGCCTAGAAATGGGAAGTCCTGGATTGACATTCGCTCTCAGATGTTTCCTAGCTGGGTAACCCTGGGCAAGTCACCTCACCCCTATTGTCCAGCCCTTACCACTTTTGAACCAATATTAATTCTAAGTTAATTCTAAGACAGAAAGTTTTAAAAAAAAGAATCTCAAGAGGAATAATGAACAAATGGGGATGAATGGGGCTTAGCAGTGCATCATTCAAAACAGAAATCATCAAAAGAATTGTGGCATCTAAGGAGTTAGAGCTCTACTAGTGTAAAAATAAAATTGGCAAGTTATAAAAAATAAAATATTTAGATGGAAAAACAGTTCCAATATAGGTTCAAAACTTTTCAAAACTGTTTAACTTGTGAATCAGGTTCAAACTGTTTGGATACTTTCAGATACTTTTGATAGAGGTAATCAAAAGTATCCTCAGTGATGAAGTGAAGCTCAAATGTGAACTTCCCTTCAGGACCAGGCACAAGGACACTAAAGTGACTCTTATTATAATAAAATAAACTATTTATTGAAATATATAAGGATAAATAAAGGATTTCTGATTCTACAGGATTTTAAATCCCAAATAAACTCTCAGGTCCTGCGAGGAACTGCTTCTCCTGTGTTTCACAGGCTACGCTAATCTTCCCTGATCAGACTAACCCAAATTTATAGTATCCAAATAAAAACTACCACTATTATCCTTATAGATCTTAACTTTGCCTTCAAATTATAAATAGCAAGGGCTGCTGGTGGAGTCTCAACAAGAATCCAGTTAGGACTTCTTAACAGACTCCAAACCAAACAGAGTCCAAACCAAAGGCCAGGTTTGTCTTTGGTCTTCTCAGAGTTAAACATTCTATAAAAGCACAATAGATAGTCACTAGCGTTTCCCCAGTTGGGAAAGGAAAACCCTGAGTCCTTCAGATCTTTCCCTCAGACAGGGAGAGGCAAAGATGTTCCCTCCTCCAGCCCTGAGAGAGTCCCTGAGAGTGTCTCTGCCAGCTGCCAGAGACAGTAATTGACACAGAAAACGGTTGTAACTGTCACATCTGAAATGAACATCTTCAAACTCCAGTTCTTTCCTCAAGCCGACACTCTGCTTCTTATCCCTAAACTAATAAAACAGGACTCCTTTTCTAATATAATCCTTACACTGGGCCTACAGCGGCCTGTATGCAAAGAACGAGGAAAAGTCCTCCCTGTCCAGAAGTACTGCTGGCAGCTCTCTTCGTGCCAGGAGGGGGGCGGGGTGGGGGGGGTAACCTTCAGCTCAAGACTGGCTGGGGAAGTTGTGGCTGAGAGTCAGGATGGCTAGTTGTGGTTGTCCCATCGCTCTTCACTCGTGTCAGACTCTAGTGGGGTCTCTTGGCAGAGACGCGGGAGGGTACCATTTTACACAGGAGGAAGTGGAGGCCAGCAGGGCGAAGTGACTGGCCCAGGGTTACCCAGCCAAGAATTGTCCAAGATCAGATTTGAACTCAGGAAGTGATACTTCCCCCATCTTGAGAAGTCTTCAGAGGGCCTGGTGCCTGACTCCCAGCAACTCTAGGGCTCTGTCATCGTTTGGCCGGGCCCTGCCCGGCAGGTCAGGTATCTGCCAAGTGCTGGACACTTAGCTAAGGGCCAAGATGGCAGAAAAGACTTTTTTCTCAGTGTGAGAGTTTAGGGCAAGCTGCAGACAAGGGAAGAAGATTGTTGTCCTGGCAAGAGTCGAGCTGAGGCTCGAACTCCAGGCAGGGTTGCCAGCCGTGAACATACCTGGAGGAGGGAGGCTGCCCATACGTGTTCTCTGCCCTTGCCTGGGTCACCGTAGATAGGGAGAGCTCCATGTCCTCTTGGCCTGTGGGGAATGCCTTTAATGCCCCTTTTTCCCATCGGCACTTCTTCATCTGGGTAAGATCATGGAGCACAAGGGTTTTCCTTGGCTTTCCTCTTCTGTAAAGAGCGCCAGGTTTAAGTTTGGGGAAAGCATTTTCCTGCCTCCGTTGACATGTTTATGATGTTTCCGTCTTTAGTGTGACTGCATGAACTCTTTCCCTAATGTTGAATCATCCTCGCATGCGCCTGGTCTAAATAGAACTTCGTTGTAGTGAATCATTCTTTGGCGATATTTCTGGAGTCTTTGGGCCACCATTTTACTTAAACATTTCTGTCGGTATTCTTACATTGTTCTTCATTCCCTCCTTTGCTTGTTCTTTCCGTAGTTTTGGCACGAGGTTTGCATTTGTCTCAGAAATTGAGTTGGACGCAACGTTTTCTTTCTCAGTTTTTGAGAACGATTCACGGAGTGTAGAGAGTGATTGTTTTCTAGATAGCTGAGAAGATTTGTTGATAAATCCAAGGTAATTCCTTTATCATGAATTCAGTTTCCTTCTACGAAATTGGATTAATATTTCTATTTACTACTCCGTTCATTTGAGCAATTTAGATTTTTGTAGAAAATCCTGTAACTGTAAAACGTTACATTTTGCTTTTCACGTGCCTTTTTCTCCTGAGCAGAATAATGGTTTTCATTTCGCTTGTAAAGTTTCATTCTTGAGAGCTTTCTATCCCTCATGGGAAGATTTTGGCCGATGAGCTTTAGTCCATGGAATCCGACATATCCTTTCTCTGAACCCTTTGGGCTAGGTTCACTGCGCACTTGAGTCCTTGAGGATGATGAAATTCTCCGCAAAACCGGATGAACGTGGAGCTCCAGATAACGTGCTAGAACTCGCTACAGGCAGTTCCTGGTAGAGAATCCAGAAGAGAAAGACAGATCTGAGAAGGGAGCAGTTTGTGGAGAAGAAATATTATCTGAGAATTGGATTTTGATTTCTGGAATTTGTCTTAAAATAGAAAAATGATGAGCTCTAGGCTGAAGAGAGAGTACTTAACAAGGGCTACTAAAAATGTGTTTTCCTGGAGGCTCAGACATCCAACCAGAAGGACTTTAAATTGAAAGGGAAGAAGGAGGGAGGTAATTGCTTCTGCCTACTTACCAAGCTGTCTTTGAGAGAAAGTACATTATAGAAAATAGCTACAATTTGGGGCAAATAGCACTTGAGAGAGCCGAAAGTTCACTGGAGACGAAATGCAAGAAAGGAGACAACAGGGAAGCCAGGTCTTCAGTATCTATCCATAATTGGCTCTGCAAGAATAAGCGGAGAACTCCAGGCGTCCTCCAGGGCACTGTTGGGAGGTGCCGAATGAGCTCCGGGAGTGAGTCCCCCTTCCTCCAAACAGGACCAAACAAAAGCCAGCGCTGGACAGGGGCAACAACAAGAAGAGCCGCAATAACAGAGCTGCCTTGTACTCCAAGAAGATGCCCTCCCCGAGCAAGTCCGCAGAGCAGATGGAGAAGTAGAGTGGTGAGTGTTGCCAGGACAACGGAGGCCCAGACTGCAAGCAGAGGCCTGGAAGAGTTGCCCTGAGCACACAAGGAGCCCAGGAGAAAGGAGAGGCACGACCCCGGGGTTAAGGGTTCTTCAGGGAAAGTCAGCTTGGGGCAGAGGAGCCATGGAGAAGCCTGCTTTCGTTGTTTTCTGGGATAAAATCTTAGCAGTGAAGGGGCTCTGTTAAAATTGTTTTTCAGGTGAATCCATCCTGCTTGCTACTCTGTCCTCCGATTGAGCAGAAAAAATCCCCAAACAAGAAAGCCCTCAATCTGCCTCCACAGTGCAGCTACCCCGATTCCCACTGGGCTGGGAATGTCTCTGTCTGCATTTTAAACTTGCCGCCTTGACGCAGGAGGTGAGCAGGACCTTTTCTCGGAATTCTTTTAGACGTGACTTTCCATTGCGCCCGATGAGTTCTAACGTCTTCCAAAGCTCTTCCTCTCTGTGGCGGCCGGCCTGCCTCTTTCTCTTAGTTCTGCTCCCTTCTCTCTGCGTTAGTTCATCAAGCGCTTCCCCGCTTTCTCTGAAATTGTCGGCTTCATCGCTTCTTGGGGCAGAATAACATCCCATTCCATTCGCCGCTTGCCATTTGTCCGGGCACGGCCCAGGAGGAAGGCAGCCCAGCCCCGCAGTGCCCACGCCATGGCTCTAAATCGTTTTGAACGCAGGGATGCTTTTTCTTTTGGATTTCTCTGGTGCGCAGGCCCAGGCGTTTCAGGATGTGGATGGCGGAGCGCTGAATCAGCAAACTCGATGGTATTGAATTTTTTATTATATTTCTACAACCTGTCCAAGAGTGATGGATATTTCTCCAATTATTTCGTCTTTATTGTTTTTGCAGAGTGTTTTACAGTTAGATTTATATAGTTGCTGGGTGACTTGGAAGACACGATGCCAAGTATTTTATTATTTCTGTAGTCATTTTAAATTGAATCTATTTGTAGCTCTTCTTGCTAGCTTTTGTGGGTCCCATCTAGATCAGAAGAGAGCGAAAGTAAGAGAGAGAACGAGGAGGATAGATAGAGATCTCGTCTAATCCCTCCTCCACATGACAGCCTTTCGGTTATTTGAAGATACCAATGGTTCCCCGCCGTACGTGCGGTTGTCATTTCCTTCTGGTATGGCGTGGAGACCGTTTGCTGTTCTGGTTGTCCTCTTCTCCACATGCTCTTGGTTCTCAGAGCCCTGCCTAAGTTGTGGTGCCCAGAGCTGAGTTTTCTAGATGTGGGGTGGTCTGTCACCTCCTTTTCCCTAGAAACGGTGTCTTTCTCAGTGTAGCGCAAAGCTGCAGGCGCCTTTCTGGCTCCTTTCGTGTGCTGGTGACTCATCCGGAGCTAACGTCCCCAGATCCTTTTTAGACACGTGGCCAACTCAACATGGGCCTCCATCTCCCGCCTGCCATCTTCATTTCTTCAATCCAAGTGTGCAAGACTCTTATCTGGATTAAATGTCGGACGATTGTCTCGCCTTTCAGGGTCTTTTGGGATCATATGCAAGTTAAGGATGCTCCAGATGACCTTGTCTGACTTACTGATAAAGTATGTTAAACTGCACAGAGCCTCCCGTTTGAGGCTTCTTTCTCGTTGGACCTGGAGCCTCGAATGACTGCTAATTCAGTCTTAGAGACGTGGGTTCTTCCAGACGAAGTGGGGGTCTCCCAAGCATGGATTTCTGAATGATATGCAGATTATCCCAAGGAATAGCAGGGAGAAGAACCCTGTAGAGACCTCTGTGGATTCGTTGACTTCACGAAAACGCCTCAGTCGAGGAAGTGGTCAAGTTTGCCACTTGGGAGGCATCACTAATATCAACAGACGAACGAGTCAGAGTCTACAAAGATCTCAGCAGCCTAGCACCATGGCCTGAGTCTACTTAGGTAAAACCGACAGGGAAAACCCCAAAGTTGTACGATTAGCATAAAAAGTCATCTCCCAAAGCACAGACTGAGGGAGCCCTGGAGAGACTGCACTTGTCTGGAAAAGATCTGCAAACTCTGTGTGAGCCAATAATAATGGGATATGGAGGCCAGAAGAGATAGTGCCCTTTGGGGCCGTGGGAGCAGGAGGGAGAGAGACAGACAGAGAGACGGAGACAGACAGAGAGAGACAGAGAGAGAGAGACGGAGACAGACAGAGACGGAGACAGACAGAGAGACGGAGACAGACAGAGAGACGGAGACAGACAGAGAGACGGAGACAGACAGAGAGACGGAGACAGACAGAGAGACGGAGACAGACAGAGAGATGGAGACAGAGAGAGAGACAGAGAGAGGAGACGGAGACAGACAGAGAGAGACAGAGAGAGAGAGACGGAGACAGACAGAGAGACGGAGACAGACAGAGAGATGGAGACAGACAGAGAGACAGAGACAGACAGAGAGACGGAGACAGACAGAGAGATGGAGACAGACAGAGAGAAGGAGACAGACAGAGAGACGGAGACAGACAGAGAGACGGAGACAGACAGAGAGACGGAGAGAGAGAGACGGAGACAGACAGAGACGGAGACAGACAGAGAATTTAAATAAAGAAAGGCCAGAGTCCCGCGATGCCCTGCCCTGCCTAGACCACATTTCGAGTCCTCGGTTTGGCTGTAGAACACCCAACGTTAGCAATGATCGGAACAAGCCGGCGAGCGTGCGGAGTGGTGAGGGGAGAGGCCACCACACCTTGGACTTGAGGATGACTAAAGAAGGGGGGCACCAACAGAGCTCCAGCCTCTGTGGTTACAACCTGGCCCTCTAAGGCACAAAGTGTGCTTTCCCCACCATCTTGAATATCAGTTTAGGCCTAGGATGCGAGGCTTAGAGCGAGAAGAGACCTCAGAGGTCGCCTAGTCCAACCTTTTGCTTTCCAGATGAGGCGCCTGAGGTCTCGAGAAGGTGGAGATGCGCCCACCCGAGGGTGCCTCTTAGGGAATGGCAGCCCGTGGACTCCCCCGTCCCTGACCCCAGATCATCCCATCCCGCTCTCCCATGCAGCCTTTTCCCGCCCTCGGGCCTTCTAAAATGTTCCTTCCCCTCAGTCCGGCCTGAGTTCACGGACACCCTCGCCGTGAAGCAGGGCTGGCACCCCATCCTGGAGAAGATCTCGGCGGAGAGGCCGGTGGCCAACGACACCTACATCGCGGAGGGGAGCAATTTCGTCCTGGTGACCGGACCCAACATGAGTGGGAAGTCGACCTACCTGAAGCAGATCGCTCTTTGCCAGATCATGGCCCAGATTGGTAAGCGGTCCGCACGTCCTCGCCTTCCGTCTCTTTGGAGACTCCCCGTGTCAGGAGTTTAGCCTCCGCCTGCAGAACCCCCGGAGAGGCCTCTTCGGGCTTCTTTCTAGTCGCGTCAGCCTCTCCTCAGGTCCGTAGGTGCTGCCCCAAAGCCGGCACCCCCGAGGCGTCGGGTGTCTGGTTCTGGGCAGCGCAGGCGTTCCCGGGGGCCCCCTCTGGGCGCCCTTGGGTGACTCCTGGGTGTCCAGTGTCCGGTGTGAGATCGGCTGACTTGGGGCCTTTCCCGAGTGCCGGAGAGCGAGCCGCGGGATTTGGAGGTCCACGTCTGGGTCAGGCTCCTCGTGGAGGGGGCGGAAATGGGCTCTGCCGGCCCGTCCTGGTCCGGTCCGTGCTTTCAGCATTCTCCCTCCCCGCAGTGGGGAGGGAGGCGAGAGCCAGAGGGCAGCTTTAGATTTTGAAACAGACGCGGAATCTCCTTGGAAAGAACCATTTCAGACCGAACGGGGTGGGGAAGTCGGCGAGAGACGAGCAGGCCAACCCTTCGTGTTCCTTGTCAAGGAAAGGGGACCCGACGGGCAGAGTGTGAGGGGACGGCAGGCCCGGGAGCCCCGGGGAGCGAGGGGTGCAGAGGAGCGGGGGCGGGGAGACGCTCCCAGCAGAGCCCTCTTTTCTCCTCGGGGGCGGGAGGGAAGTTCCGGCTGCCCATCGCCGCCCCCTGCACGTTCAGCCAGGGAGAAGGGGCGGCACTTTGGGCCTGCTGGGGTCGGAGAACAGCTCAGAGTTGCAGCTAGTCCGTCCCCCGGGGCTCCCCGGGCAGCTCGGCCCCGGCTTACCCCGATGGGCATCCGCACCCAAGCGAAGACATCTCGTCGGGCAGCCTGGCAGGGGCACGGCGCAAGAGAGCCCTGGAGGGGGCCCGTTCAGGGCTAACGTCCTGGAGCCGCAGCGCAGACGGCCTCCAGGGATGGGCTCGGCTCCCCCCCCCCCCTCCCTGCCGCCCCCATCGGCCCCCGGGCCGTCCCCTCTCCTTGCTCCCTGGAGCCCCGGGATGGAGACTTGGCCCGAGGCAGCCTTTGTTCCTCCTTGTCCGGCCCCCAAGGAGGGGGCTCCCCACTGCCCACAGGACTCGGGTGGGGCCACTGGAGCCCGAGAAGAGCCAGCGGGGCTCACTCCCACCTGCCCCTCCGCCTTCGTGGTCCTTCCTGCCCCCACGTAGAGAAAGAGACCGCCCACGTGACCCTTCACTCGAGTGGACGCTGCCAGGGCGCATGGCTGATCGTAGGGGAGAGAACTCGAACCCAGATCCTTCCACGAGAAGGGAACTGTGGTCCCGCCTTTCCCAGGCCGCACCAACCCTCCTCCTCAGTCTTTCCACCCACATGGCTAGATTGTGGGCCGTCCGTCCAGGCAGGGCTGAGACGCCTGGATGAGGCCGGCCGCCAGGAGGCCTTGGCCTCACCTCCCCGGGCACTCCTGCCCCGGCTGGCCAGGCCGCGCTTTCCTCTTCCCCTTGTTCTCCCAACTTCCTGGGCCTTCCCCTCCCCCGGGCCGGGCCTGGCTTGGCTGTCTGGGCTTGGGGCTCCCCTGCCAGCGCGGGCTTCTCATGTTAATCCCCCCAACGGGCCACGGAGGAGCCCGCGTCCACGGCCCGAACGTTCTCGGCAGTCAGGGAGCTGGCGAGCTCCGGGCGGGTCTGCGCCTGGGCCGGGGGAGGGGCGGCGCCCGGCCGGCCCTCGGCAGCCCTTCTTCCTCCCGCAGGCTCCTTCGTGCCGGCCCAGTACTCCTCGTTCCGGATCACCGAGCAGATTTTCACTCGGATCAGCACAGACGACGACATGGAGAGCAACGCCTCGACCTTCATGAAGGAGATGAAAGAGGTGCGGCGTGGCCGTGGCGGGGTCCGGCCCTGCCCGGCGCCCTGCAGCGCCGCATCCCCGGGGGCTCCCCCCACAGCTCCCCGCCCTGCGGGGCCCCCTTGTCGGCCAGATCCGGCCTTGGTGGGGGTGGGCCCAGGGAGGGGCGGCCTCTCGGCATGGCGGGGTCCGCCGTCCGAGGGCTCCCCTCCCAGGAGACTGTTGAATGCCCCGGGGACCCAGAAGGAAGCCCGGGCCCAGCCTGGTTACTGACCCCCGGGCTGGGCAGAGACCCCCCGCACGCACCCCCGAGAGGGGCCGCCAGGGGTGGCTCGAGCGCTCGGCCTGCAGTCCGGAGGGCCTGGGTTCAAGGGGTCTTAGCCAGGCACGTGACCCTGAGCCAGTCACTTGTCTTTGGGCAGAATGTAGGCATTACAGAGAGAAAAGGGGCAGGACAGACGGAGATGAAGCAGGATGCGAGCAGGAATCCCCACCTGCCTTCGCTTGGCCCGTCCATCCGTCCTGGCCTTGGGGAGGTCTCCGCCCTGGGCCCGCAGAGTGCCCTCCCCCTTCACGCCGGCGCCTTGGCCACGCCGTCCGCGTCCAGTCCACGCACCGCCTGCCTCGTGCTCGGGATGCCCCGTCGCGGCGTCGCGGCCGAAATGGCCTGTCGGGGCTGGGGGCGCCTCTGCGCGGGGAGCAGCCGGGCGCGCGCCGTCCTCTCGGGGGCCTGGGCTGGGCCGCAGGGGCCGGCCGGGCACTTTTTACGCTTGAGCTGCCCGTGTCGCTCCTCGCAGACCTGCCTCTTGCCCGATGTCCTTCACGGCCTTCCTGGCTGGGAGCCCGTAAAAGTGCTCTCTTCTCCCCAGATCGCCTACATCCTCCACAACGCCAACGACCGCTCGCTCATCCTCATCGACGAGCTCGGCCGGGGGACCAGCACCGAGGAGGGCATCGGCATTTGCTTCGCCGTCTGCGAGTACCTGCTCGGCTTGAAGGTGCGCCGCGGCTTTCGCTCCTCTGGGCCGCTCCAGCTTTGGGGCTCCCGACTGAGCCCCCCGGGCTACGCCTCGGGCTCCTGGGAGCGTGAGGCAGCCTTTCGTGGGGTGGGGGTGGGGTGGGGCGACACGGCCCCCTCGGGCCCAGGCCACAGTCCGAGGCTCCAAAGGGCACCTCCACATCGGCAGACAGCGCAGGGCGTCTCCTTTGGGCAGCGTGGACGGATGGATTCCGTCCTGGGAGGCACCTTGGTGTCTCCGGGGAGCCCCCTCCCTCCCCCCCCCATGCACGGAACACGCGGGGAGCCCTTTTGGCCCACTCAAGGGGGTGGACTCGGCGGGTCGCTGCACGGCTGAGTCCTGCCCTCCCTCGTTGAGGAGGGGGCGCCGCCTTCCCCAAGGCGCGCTAAGGCGCATCTCTGTCCCTCCTGCAGGCATTTACACTGTTTGCCACTCATTTCCTGGAATTGTGCCAATTGGACGTCTTCTTCCCCAACGTGGAGAACCTCCATTTTGAAGTCGAGCACGCGAGCCGCTCTCCGAGGGGCCGAGAGGCCATCACCTACACCTACAGACTTGCGAAGGGGCACACCGAGGAGAAGAATTACGGTAGGCCTGCCCTCGGGCCACGTCCGGCTCCCCGGGTCAGCCCCGCCGGCTTTCTTGCGCAGCCCCCACTTTCACGCGGGCCTCGCGCTCTCCGCTGCTGCCCTGCACTCCCGGCGAGGGCCGCACACCTCCCTGTGGGCCTGTCACTCAGCACCCGGCCAGATTGAAGCGTCATGGGGAAACGTGGGACAGAATCCATCCAAATGCAGGCGGCCTCGGGCTGGGGGTCGTGGCCACGGGGATCCAGGCTCCCCCGACAGGCCTTCCTGCCTCCTGGGCTCCGCAGAGCCTCGGAAAGGGCGAGGGACGGCGGCCTCCCCGCATGCTGGAGAGTGTGGCCAGAACGGCCCGTCTCCGGCCCGTGGACGTGTGGCCCGACCAAGGCCCAGGAGCGTCCTGAGAGCAGCCGAGGTCCGGGGCCGCCTCGGCACGTCGCGAGGGCCAAGGGCAGAGAGAGCGCCTCGGTGCACCCGCCAGCCTGAGGTCGCGGAGCTCAGACGGCATTCGCTGTGGCGTCGAGCCGCCTGGGAAAGGCGGAGCCGTCGCACCGGCCTTCGGTTGGTTCCGCTCGTCAGCGCGGGGCAGCGGGGCGTGAGCCGGGCGTCGCAGGGTGCCTCTGTGCGGAGCCCTGGGCCTGCCTGCGCGTGAGGGAAGGGAATGCTCCTCTCAGGAGAGCTCCGCCAAGACCAGGCTGCCCCTGTGTCCCTCGGCCCGCCGGCCTGCCCAGACAGTGCGCATCGCGGCCTAAGAACTCGGCCAGCGACCGCGTGCTCTCTGCAGGCTAGCAACAAGCTCGCTCGTTACCTGGAGCCTTTCTGCCGCCCGCCTGCCCGCAGCTCCTCCGTCCACTTTCCGCCCAAGTCTCTGCCCTTTCCATAGGCAGGCACCGAGCCCCCTCCCTGGCCCGGCCTGTGGAAAGGGCACGAGGCCCAGAAAGGACGCTGCTGGAGGGAGCACGCCGCGGAGCTGCCCCCGCCTCGCAGGTCCCGCTGTGAGGTCTGAGACGGAAGAGCCCCAGAGCCGCGCAGTGTGGCCTCCCCTCCCGGGGCCCCTGGAATGGGGCCGCCCTCATGAAGGTGGTAGAGGAAGTGGCGTTGGCACACCCTCTGGTCATCAGGGCCTTCCCCGGGACCTGCGGCCTTCTCGGCGGTTCCCTGGTGGAGCCTGAGAGGCTCTGAGGCCAGACGTGGGTCTCCCCTGCCACACAAGGCTCTCCCCCAAGACAAAAAGACCCTTTTGTGGGCCAGTGCTGACTTGTAGAAAGGCCTGGCAGTGAGGCTGCCCTCCTCGTTCTCTTGGCAGGGATCCAGGCTGCAGAAGCGTCCTCACTCCCACAGTCCATCATTTCAGAGGCCAAAGCGATCCGTGCCCAGGTCACCAGGCAGATGCTGGTAAGTGCCTCGTCCCAGCTTTCTCCTCAGCCTCAAGCTGTCTGATGGGGCTGTGGGTGGGGGATCCTTTGGGGGCCCCTGGGGTCGACCTGCAGTCTAGAATTCCCTCTTAAGAGGAAGGCAGAGTGTGGGCCTCCTGCTTCCCTCCTCGCCCAGCCTCCGCTCTGTTTTCTGGGTGGGTGGCCATGGCCAGGCTGTGCCCAAGGAAGCCAAAGCTGGGCAGCCTTCCTGGAAGCAGCTCTCAGGGCTTTACAGATTGCAGACACCAAAGGCTGGCTGGCTGGGATTGGGGCCCAAGGGGGAGCGATCCGGATGAGCCAGGGCAGGGGCAGGATGGTAGCGAGCAGCTTCTCCCAGACTTGTCCCATATAGAGGACTTCGGGAGCCTGGCCTCCTCGGGGAGACGTTCAGGGGCTCAGAAACGTGGTCCTGGGTCATCCTCGTCATGAAATGACCTTCCATGAGAATGAGTCAGGATTGCTGGATTTGGGGAGGTCTGTGGCAGAAGTCTGCTGAAGAGTGGCAAGCTGGGGAAGCCGGGACTTTGGCAGGCCCTGTGAAGATTGGATTTAGCTCTCTCCTGATTGTAACAATGAAGGTACTTAGCTCTTCCTTTATAGGGAAGCTAGAATTGTAATCCACAATCTATTTTTAGATTTTAATATACAAAAAGGCTAACTCAGTATTTTAAGTACATCTACCCATTTTAACCACAAAAGGTGTTAAGTAACTACAAAAGGTGAACTTACCAAAAAATGTGTTAAGTAACCTCAAAAGATATAATCTAATCAAAGGTGAGAACTAAAGAGTGGGCAGTTCTGGAGAAAAGCCTCTGCTGTGATTGGTAGACGTGAAATTTAGGGGAGGTGACACAAGAGAAAAAGATTCTTTAAAAAGAGGACGAAAGACCAGAAGAGGAGATATATTCGATTCGAGTCTCAAGTTGGATGAAGGATCTCTGACTCAGAGTTGGACTTGGAGGAGAGACTGGAGACAGACACTTGAGGAGTGATCAGAAGACAGACACCCAGACTTCTTTTCATTTAGACGGTCACCGTTGGTGAATGAAAGGATGACTTAGTGATCCAGCCTTTCTGGAGGGGTGAAGCCTCCAGGGAAAGGTCCATCGTCTTGAGACTATCTTCTCCTGGCTGGGGCTTAGAAATTTCTAACGGAAACCAGATTGTCTCCCTCTGTCTCTGTCTCTTTCTCTGCCTTTCCCTGTCTCTGTCTCCCTCTCTGTCTCTGTCTCTCTGTCTCTCCCTCTCTCTCACTCTCTCCCTCCTTAATATCTTCCCTCTATTGTAACATAAATTCATTTTACTTTAGCAATTCATTTGGGATTTAGAAACTTAAATCCCTGGTGACCACCTATTATAATTTATTTTACTTTAGTAATTCATTTGGGATATGGAAATTTAAATCCCTGGTGACCACCTATTATATATTCAGAGTCCAACCACAAATAAATTTAACAGCCCAGAGCAGGGCTGGCAGGGAAGTTGGAGAAACAGGTGCTGGAGCCAAGAAAACAGACTCCCTAGAGAGTGCCCAGAGGCCAGAGGGGAGAGAAAGAAGGAAAGAACCCAAAGGACCACGTCCCTGATGGGAGTTTGAGGCTCTCCCTGTGGCCCCCCTTCTCCAGGACCTCAGAGAGCTTGGCTCCATTCAGAGTTACCCTATTCACAAGGAAAACTCAGGAAAATAGGATTTCGTTTACATTCATAAGCCTATTTCATGTGCACAGAACTTTCTGGTGAAACAGAGATTTCCTAAAGCAAAAAAAAAATTTAGCGTGAAAAGTGTCATTTTAACCTATTTTTAAAATCTCTTTGATGTTTCACTGAATAGAATTCATTCTTGGCAATGTTCTTTTGGTGGAGGGATATGAAGAGCTCACAGAGGAGTATTGTAACAGGCAAATAGTATCTCAGGAGATTATTATAAAATAGTTTTGGCCTCCAGAATTCCTCCAAGGGTTTTGGAGACCTTCAGAGGTCCGGGGACCCCTCGCTGAAAATCACTTCTGTGGAGGGGCTGGATTCTTTCAGAAAAGACTATTTTCATCTGCTGTCTGAGGGTCTCCCAGAGCCAGCCCAAGCTGTTATTGGGTCTGAGAAGACGCCTACTGTGCTGGGCCAGGCTGGGCTCCAGGAACCAGCAAGAAGGCCCACTGTCTTCTCCGGGACTCTTGATCTGGCCACTCTTGAGGATGTCCAAAGGGAACCTCATCAGAAAATCACATGTAGGGGTCGCACAGAATTGGAGGATCAACAGAAGGTTGGAGGGCGCCGGGAGTATCTTCATTGTTACTTCGGCAAGGGGAAGAACCCCGAGAAGAGAGGAACTCCAACCAATGGGGGAAGATCATTGGACTTCTGGAGAGGGCATGAGAGGCAGGAGTGACAGGCTCTCAGCCAGAGAGAGATTGTGTGGAATAGACCAGAAAGACCGTGTTCGCCAGGAGCTCGTCAGCCTGATAAAGAAGGCCTTCAACAGGAGGATACAAGACCCGGAGAAAGACCTGGAGGGCAGAGGCCCGTGGACTCCATCCTTCCATTCCTTGGAAGTCAGCAGACACCAGCGGCCCAGGCGTGATTGTCTAGACTTGTGAAAACATGGAGAAAAAGACCCCAGGGCAGAGGAATGCTAAAGGCGGACTTCTGGGGAGCCTGATGTAGGAAAAGGCTGTCCTGGGGCCCACAAGGTCAGGTGTCTGGGCCCAGGGGAGCCATCCGAAAGCTGGAGCAAACAGGGAGAGACCTTTGGAGCCCCGGTTTGGGGCACTCATCAGAGGGACGGGAAAGGAGGATGTGGCTGTTGTCTTCCAGCAGGAGGACTTGCCTATGAGGTTGGTTCCTGTTGGCCTGAGAGGGCAGAAGAGTAACAAACAAACAAGAAATTTAAATTAAATTTTATTTAGCCTGAAAGGGCTGGTCAGAGAATTATTGGGCAGGTGGGCGGGCTTCCCACCTATTCTCCCTCCATAGCCACCGGGCTTGGGGAGAGGGTCAGGGGAGTGTCTCTGGCTATGCCTCCTGCTCTGGAAGGGGACTGTCAGACAAAGCCATTGGTCTTGGCTCATCGGACAGGGAGAAGCCGATATCCTTCGTAAATGAATCCTGGTGAAAAACGCCAGGGGACCCTTTCTGGGAATCTGCTCTTTAGGGCGCCCATTTCTAGGGGAAATCTTTGGTGCTCTCTTTTCCTTTTACGACACCAATGTTCCCCAGCACAAGCAAAACGCCTGGGGACTTCCACCTTTAGGAGGCCCCATCGGGGCATTACAGTTTCACAGCATCCATGCCGTTTCTGTCAGTCTTTACCTTGTCGTGGTGATTATATGTGTGGTGCCCTGGACCAGCCTGCACCCTTGGCTGTTCCTGCCAGTCTAGTCATGGATTGGCGGTGATTTGGCCAATCCCCCTTGTTCCCAGGAGCACCTGCTGCTGCTGCTCCTCTCCAGAAAGCACCCTTGTCCTGTCTTCCTGTGTGTTTGTTTATAAAACATCAGTGATTTCCTGTTTCTCTCCGAAATCTAACCAAGAAGTGGAGCTGTCTTTTTAGGCCTGGGTGGGTTGAAGAATGCTCAAATGAACAGGTAGAGATTGTCCTGCAGTCATAAGAGCTCCACAGGCCTGTGCCCGCTGCTTGGTTAGACCTTGAATTATTTGGAAACAGGAAACTGGATGTCAGAGCCTCTCCGTAGCTTAACCATTCTGCCTGTTTTTAAGGAACGGCAAAACCAGAACAGCTCTCCAGAGACTACCAGACGTAGGGCTGTATACCGGCTGGCCACCAGGCTCCTTCAGACAGCCCGGAACTCTCAGCTGGACGCCGAGAGCCTTCGGCTCTACCTGAAGGGCCTCAAGATCAGCTTTGAAGCTGACGTGTCTGGTGCCAGAGAGGGAGCAGATGAGGCCCAGGATGAGTGAATGACATCTTGGCTGAAGCCAGACACTTGCCCTGGGCATGCCATTGCAGCTGAGCCTCAGCTCCACCACCTGGCCATGTTCATTTGTTACTTTGACAAAGATCTTTTTTTTTTTTTAATTTTTATTTTTAAAAGATTTTTTAGTGTTTACGTATTTCATTTTCTTTTCTTCCCCTTCCCTCTTCCCCCTCCCAGATCCAATAAGTACTTCCGCTGGGTTATGCAAGTGTTATCATTTATATCTCTGTCCATAATTATTCATTTTTGTAATAGAGCAATCTTTTAAAGTCAAACCCCCCAATCCTGTATCCATATAAACAGATGATAAATTATTTGTTTTTATTCTTGTTTCTGCTCCCACAGTTCTTCCTTTGGATGTGGATGTTAGCAAAGTCAGTTACATATGATTGTGCTACAATGTATTTGTCTCTGTGTACAACATTCTCTTGGTTCTTCTTTCACTCTGCATCACTTCCTGGAGGTCCTTCCAGTTCACATGGAATCCCTCCAGTTCATTATCCTTTCGGCACAGTAGTCTTCCATCCCCAACAGATACCACAATGTGTTCAGCCATTCTCCAATCGAAGGGCAACCCCTCATTTTCCAATTTTTTACCACCACAAAGAGCGCAGCTATGAATGTTCTTGTACAGGTCTTTTTCCTTATTATCTCTTTGGGATACAAACCAAGCAGCACTATGGCTGGATCAAATGGCAGACAGTCTTTTATCGCCCTTTGGGCATAGTTCCAAATTGCCCTCCAAAATGGTTGGATCCATTCACAACTCCACCAGTAATGCATTAATGTCCTGACTTTGCAACATCCCCTCCAGCATTCATTACTTTCCTTTGCTGACATGTTAGCCAATTTACTAGGTGTGAGGTGACTCCTCAGAGTTGTTTTGGTTTGCATTTCTCTGGTTATGAGAGATTTAGGGCACTTTTTCATGTGCTTATTGATAGTTTTGATTTCATGTGAAAACCGTCTATTCATGCCCCTTTACCATTTGTTGATTGGAGAATGACGTGATTGTTTGTACAATTGACTTAGTTCCTTATATGTAGGAAATTAAACCTTTGTCAGAGGTTTTTTTGTAAAAATGTTCTCCCAGTTTGTTGCTTCCTTACTAATTTTGGTTACATTGGTTTTGTTTATATAAATTTTTTTTAATTTGATATAATCAGTCATTTGTTTTACATTTTGCAATGTTCTCTCTCTCTTGCTTGGTCTTAAATTCCTTCCTTTCCCACAGATATGACAGGTATACTCTTCTATGTTCACCTAATTTATTTATGATTTCCCTCTTTATATTTAAGTCATTCACCCATTCTGAGTTTATCATGGGGCATGAGAGGTTGATCTAAACCTAATCTCTCCCATACTGTTTTCTAATTTACCCAGCAGTTGACAAAGATCTTTTTGATAGAAAGATAATTACACACACACACACACACACACACACACACACACACACACACTAGATAGAGCACGTAGGTGGCACAGGAGACAGGGAGCTAAGCCTGGAGTCATCAAGGTCTATGTTCAAATTCAGCCTCAGATACTTATTTGCTGTGTGGCCACAGGCAAGTCATTGGACTTCTATTTGCCTCTGTTTTCTCATCTCTAAAGGGGGGATAACAATAGCACCTAAAATCTAGGGTTGAAAAGCGCTTAACATTGGGCCTGGCCCCTAGGAAGCCCCGTATAAAAGTTAACTTTTGTCAGTTTTAACAACTTCACCTTGACTCACATATACAAGTTAGATTTTATTTGAATATGTATAACTTAGATTTTTACAGTGTCTCTTCTCTGTGTGTCTAACATTGTTATCCCAGTCATGGCCACGGGGAGTTGGCTCAGGCTTCTGACCCATTCCAGCCATAGGACCCTGGACTGGTCCTGCCTGGGAGCTCATTATACTGATGAATCCCGGACCCAGGCCGCAGTGTTTATCGAGAGCTGTAAGTTTTCCCGGCACTTCCCAAGGAGGATCTTTTGTTCCTGGTAGGTGCTGCCTCCGATTGGCCTCTTTTACTGAGGAGGAAATGGAGGCCGGGGAGGAGATGGGGGAGGCTCACTCAGGCTCATTCAGCTCCAAATTCCGAGGCAGGACTTGAAGTTCAGGCTTGAAGGTCCCGCGTGCCCAGAAAATAAACGAAGAAACATAGATTGATGTGAGTGTCAGCACACAGTTCCCATCCAAACTAGTCTCCGGTTTGTTTGTTTGTTTTATCCAGATATTTAAAAAACACAATTTATTAATTAGGTCAACAAAAAATCAATAAATTGACAGTGATTTCTCTTGGTGATCAAAGACCCTAATGGAGCTTCATGGACCAGTAAAAATCTAGGTCTTTCTTCCTGACAGCAAATTACTGGCATCTTTTCTGACAAGAAAAAGGCAACCCTGGTAGGTGGCAATTAAATGAGAAGGTATAGCCTCTGGTTTTGACTCAGGGACGCCCATGCGAGTCTTTCTTATCCACCTCACGCTGGAGTAATTTTTCATTCTGAAATGAGGCCGGTCCACAGATGCCGAGTCCGTCATTCCGTACCTGGTGCCTGCATGCCCAGGAAACCCCCCATGTAAGCCCTCCAAAAGCTCCTCCCGATACTCCTGGGGTCATCCATCGAAGCCCCTTGTGAGCTTTAATCCAGGAAAATAAGCAATCATCCTCTGGGCCGATGCCTCTGGACGGGGAAGCCACTCGGGACCAATCTGTTGTCCTCAAGGGTCAGATGCTTCGGTTGTCCACACTTTCACTGGAAAAAGTGGCGGCTGGTGAGTAAGCAAGCACTTTTTTGTTGTTTACCAAAGGGAAAGAGTTGAAGGAAAACTTTTATTGACTTAATTTATTAATTAATAATGAGACTATTTTTCCATGGTTACAGGATTCATATTCATCCCCGGAGCTGACAGGCAGTACCACTGGGTTATCCATGGATCACTGTTCAAAACCTATGTCCATGTTATTCATATTTGCACTAGGGTGATCATTTAAAGCCAAAACCCCATCATATAACAATGGAAGACTTTTAGACGACCAGCCAGTTCAAGAGAAGCTGGTCTCAAAAATCCAACCCTTTGTGAGTGCCTATCTGTAGCAGCGGTTACCAAGTCCTCTCATAAAGGTTATGCACAGCACAGTGAGTCCTTTTCCCCCAATCTTTGATCGACCAAGTACACAATTTGCCCTGAGTCTATATTTTCATGGAAGTTTGGTTCAAATAAACCTGTGTCTTATCTGGTTAGAATTTTGTTTCAAGGTTGGAATATAAATATTCACTTTTAAAATTTTTCTATAGTGTTTGTTGTTTATTAGATAGTACTCTTTCTTAGAATTCTCAGCAAATACTACTAGCCAAGTATCTGAAAAAATAACCTTTTAGTTTGATAAATAAGATTTTTGAAATATGTAATTTAATTTAATTTCAGGAATTTATTACTACTATTTAATGATGTTTTCCCTGTGACCCATTTTCAGGAGTGAGTATATTAGGCCATTCTGGAAGTTGACATTATTTAATAACATTTCTTTGTTTTAATTCATTTTCTTTGATCTTACATATTCATTGTAGAGAAATTTCTAAAGCATTTATCCACAAGAGAATTTGGGCCTGTGACATTTCTTGCAGTCTGTGGTCTTAGAAAAAATCAATATGGTGTCTTTGTTGAGTGGCAGAGAATGATAAGGGGGAGAGTGAAAGACAAGGAGGAGGTATGGAAGGGCAATAGCCAAGCAGGTCGAGTGGCAATAGGAAATGTGCTAAAGATCAATCCCCTCGTTTTGCTTTGGGATTAACACAGAGATCCTGTTCTACTAGACCAGGGTCTTACGAGTTTATTCCAAATTGGGGTCTTTATTTCAGTCTCCAATCACCATATTCTTCCATTACCTTTTATGTCAGGTCCTAAGTGTTTTTCCCAACTCTGGAGGAGGCAGGGAAAGCAAGAAAGCAGTCATTCTGTAATCTGTCTGGGTAGACCTGTTGATTCAGGGAAGCCTCTCCAAGAACGTTGTTTCTGTTCCGTTCCGAACAGTGTCGCCTTGTGCATCCTTTTCCATTGCCAGGATCTCTTTACAGATCCTTATAGGGCATCGATTTATAGCTGGGCAGCTGAAGCTGTTGTATCCCACCTAGCAAGTGCTGAGCCTCCATCCCCATGGCTCCTCCAGTGTGGAAGAGGAGGAGAGTTTCAAATTGACGGTCCCACTTCTCCCATGGGCCCTGCCTGATGTGCCTCTTGGACATTTCAGTTCATACTTTTGGAAGTAACTAGAAGAGAGCAGGTGGGTTTGGTGGTCTTGAAGGGAAAGAGGAGTTCACCAGAGCTCCAAGTGTTTGGCAAACGTCTATCCAGTCATCAAATGCTTTTCCTAGTTTGAGATACGGTGAAGTCTGTTTCCTACAGTGATCCAGAAGTAACACCCTGAGCCGAAAGGGGTCCTCAGAGGTTGTGCTTTCTAGCCCTGTTATATTACAGAGAAGGAGGCTGAGCTCCACTGTGGTTAAATGCGGAAGGAATCCCTCAGGGAGAAGACATCAGAGGCTCTGATCTGAATCCAGGCCTTCTTCCACTAGCCAGTGCTCTTTCCTCCACATCAGGTGAAAAACATCCAGTTAATATAATCTAGTCGGGGGCCATCAAAGCACCATATACACCCTAATGTGTATATTACTTTATGGGCTAAAAGGGGGCTCATTTAGAGTGTTATTGTCAAATGGACCATTCATTGAAATAAGCTTTTGGATGAAGTTAATACAGTAGTTAATTAACTTATAAGCATATAAAGGAAAATAAGGGTAGGGCATGGAACCAAGATGGCACAGTACAGATGGTTAACCAAATGAATCCTCCCAACATTCCCTCCCAAATAGTTTCTCAAATCAAATGTTGGCATGGCAGAGCCAACAGAAGGTTAGAGGGAGATGTTTTTCCAACCAAGGACCACTTAGAGAGTCCACAGAAGAGGTCCTTGACAGCAGGGTGTGCATAGGCCAGAAGCAAAGCAGGCACACAAGTGGTGGGCCTTAAAGGCAACATGACAATGGCAGGGGTAGCAGGAGGTTTGGGAGCTCTTAGCCCAGAGATGGCAAAGGAGTCAGACAATGAAATACTGTAATGGTCCCTTAGCCAGCCCTGGACAACTCTGCTGCCCATAGGCAGTTCTGAATTGTAGTTCCAGGACAGAGATGAGCATTTGTGTGTGGGCAGACTGAAGGGAACAGGAGCCCTGGTTGCAGTTCCACACTCCAGAGAGGAGTGTGATCACCTGCAGCTGCAGGAGAGCACGGGACTTGGTGACAATTCTAGAACCAAGAGAATGAGTACTGGGGCTATGGAAGACCAAGGCTCTTCCTGGGAAAAGACCAGAACCCATTCTAGGAGAGCAGTGGTTGTACCTCTTCTGGGAAACATGCAGATCTCCCAGAATTCTCTGACAAAAGCACAAAACAGCCTGAAGCTTGGCACAGTGCCTTCCCATCTCCAGGTGAGCAGAGCCCAACTTTAACATAAAATGCAACATGAAGAAAGGCTGGGAATATGAGGAAACAACAATCAAAAAAAGTTCACCATAAAAACCTTCTTTGGTGTATAAGAATTAAATTTTAATGGTTGACTAAAATATATGAAAATTAAAAATAATATGGTAGTTGCCAATTCAGAGTATCATTGCTCAAAGTTAAAATGACCTTTAATAACTTTTATTTACAAAAGATGTGGAAAGAGTGAAAGCAGAGAAATACAAAAAGGTAGAAAAGACATTAGCCAATCTAAATATTGCTCTGGTGCTTGACTCAGCCAGGACTTATTGACCTTCAACCAGAATTAAACTCTCTCCAGAAGACAGCAAGGGAAAGCCAGCTATCCACTCACCCAAGTTCCCTCTAAGAAGCAGGTCAAGACAATGACTCAAGCTGAAGGTGATTCCTGAAGCTGACTTTCTTCCTTGAGCTAACCTTCTTCTTGAAGCTGACTTCCCTCTTGAAGTCCAACCCCTTCTTGGAGTCGACATTTTTAGCCCCAGAAATTGAGGGCCTTTGATAGTGGCTTCTTGTCCCTTCCCCTATTATTAGGGGCCAATCACAGCCTCTAAATTGTGTAGCATTGCCCAGGGGGCAGTGTTTGTGGGAACCACTCCTCACCTTCTGGAGGAGTGAATATTCATCAAAAGAGTTCACAGATTCCTTACTGATTGAGTTTCTGAAGATGTGAATTCTCTAAGTGGTTTGCAAGCTTCTCCACCTAGTTCAAGCTTTTGTTGATCAAATCAAAAGGTAGACAAAGGAGAGTTAACCAAAATGTTAGCTCCAATTAGGCAAAGAGGATAAAGGATTCCCTTTCACCAGTGTAAACTCAAAGAGAACAAAGAATTCCCTTTTACAAGTGGCAGAGAAGACCAAGATATAAATTTTGAAGAAAACAACAATGGGAAAAGAGTCACAAGCGAAGCCTCAAAGAAAAATGCCAATTGGATCCTAGGCCAGCAAGAATTCCTAGAAGAATTAATGTAAGAGTTAAGGGTGACAGAGGAAAAATTGGCAAGATAAATGGGAGTGATGCAAGAAAATTATGAAAAGAGAATTAACAGTTTGATAAGAGAGGCCTACAAAATACTGAAGAAAGTAACACCTTTTAAAAAAAATTGGCCTAATGGTAAAAGGGGCACAAAAATTCACTAAAGAAAAGAACTTTTTAAAATGCAGAAGTGACCAAATGGAATAAGAGATAGAAAAGCTCATTAAAGAAAATAATTTCATAAAAATTAGAATTGGGCAAATGGAAGTTGAGATTGCCATAAGACTTTTAAAAATAATAAAACCATGTCAAACAAATGAAAAAAATGTAAAATATTTCGTTGGAAAAATAACTGACCTGGAAAATAGATTGAGGAGAGATAATTTAAGAATTATTGGATTACCTGAAAGTCATGTTCAAAAGAAGAGCCTAGACATTATATTTCAAGGAATTATAAAGTAAGCTGCCATACTATTTTTAGATCAGAGGATAAGTAAAAATGAGAAGAATCTACCAATCACCCACTAAAAGATCCCAAAATGAAAACTCCCAGAAATATTCTAGCCAAATTCCAAAGCTCCTAGGTCAAGGAGAAAATATTACAAACAGCCATGAAGAAATAATTCAGATATCACAGAGCCACAGGATCACACAAGATTTAGCAACTTCCACATTAAATGAGCACAGGGCTTGGAATATAATATACTGGAAGGCAAAAGGATTAGGATTACAAACATGAATAACCTACCAAGAAAAACAGTATAATCCTTCAGGAAAAATATGGATTTTTAATGAAATTGAATTCTTTCAAGCTTTTCTGATGAAAATACAGAGCTGAATAGAAAATCTGATATTCAGACAGAAGAATAAGCACAAAAAAGTATACATTAGAGTATTAGTTTAGTACTTGATCGAATTAAGCTATTTATGTTTCTATATGGGAAGATGATACATGTAAACTCCTAAGAACTGTAGCATTTTTAGGGCAGTTAGAAGGGCTCTGAAGACATGGGTGTAGATGATTATGTTGGGATGATCTTCAAAAAAGAATGTAGGGGAGGGAAAGAGGGATGCACTGGGAGAAAAGGGAAGAGAAGCAGAATGAGGCTAATTTTTTCACATAAAGGAGGGGTACAAGGAGGGGCTTTTATGGTAGGAGGGAAAGCGGAGGGGTGCTGGGCAATACGTGAACTTCATTCATTGGAATTCCTCAAAGACAGAAGACTACATAACATTCAGTTGGGTATAGAAGTCTCTCTTACCCAATTGTGAGTTAGGAAGAGAAGGGATAAGAGGTATTGGGGGAAGGATAATAAGGGAGAGGGTGGATTGGGGTAGGGGGTGGTTGGAAACAAGAGAGACTTGAGGAGGCACCGGAGAAAAGGAATAACAAACAGAAGGAAATGGGATGGAGGGAAATGCAGTTAGGAGCTCACCCATAACATGGAAACAGAAGAGTGGATTGGGAACCCCAATCCAACAGCGACGGTGTATAGAAGAGACAGGCTTGGCACAGAGGCGAGATGAGCTGGAACAGAATCTATCATGCTTCATCTGAGGTGAAGGAAGTCGTGGTAGCGATCGCGACCTCAGACAAAGCAGAGATAGACCTAATTGAGAGCTAATCGGGGAAAGGCATTTCTGCTCAACAGTGCCACGGACGTTGAAGCGGCCAAGAAATTGGGCAGCGCGTCTCCGATGAGGGCTCGGCCTCCCGGTGAGAACGGAGTCGAGCTCATACGAGATAAGTCATTCCCTCATTCGTAAGCGGTCAGAGGGTATGGGCGGGCAGTGGTCAGAGAGGAGGAAACCAAAGCTATCCAGAGTGGTGACAAAATGCTCTGAATCACTCTTAAAAAGCAAGCCTTTACCTTCCACCTTAGAAGCAACTCTGCTTATGGGACCCCAGACAGAAGAGCAGAAAGGGCTGGGCAAAGGGGGTGACGTGACGTGCCCGGGCCGCCCTGCTAAGGAGGGTCCCTCTAAATGAGAGAAAGGCAGATGAAAACCACTCTTGGGATGGCCTCACGAAGGGCAGGTGTTTGAGGGGACGAGGGAAAGCTGGTCTGTTCAGAGCTACTGGAAGAGGAACTGGTCCGAACATCCCGCAGCACGATGCCAGACGCTGCCCACGGGATTCTCAAGCCACGGACCCTTTGATCCAGCTCCCCAGTGGGGCGGGCATCGCCTGGGCTGCTCTGTTCGGTTCAGTGGCCCCGGACAGAGCCAGGGATGGACTGTGGGGTTCCTGGTCTTCCTTTGGGTCTGGTTCTGCCTTATTTGGGCACGTGCCGAACAGGAACAGGCTTTGCCTGGCCTCCGTGTAGGATGGACGTCCCTGGGGGAGGGAGAGACTGCAGCGCAAACTGGACCAAGGAGAGAAGGTTTAAAGTGAGTGACGAGGAGGCATTCGAGACGGGCGCTTTGGAGGGCCAGCAGCGGGGCCGGTTGTGGCTGAGCCCCGGGCGCCTTGGGAGGAGCTCGTGGAGGGAGCTTCGCTCGGCCTTGACGTGGCTCTTCCCACGGCGCTTGGTTTTAATGGCGGCGGCCGCGGGTCAGAGCCGTCAGACCCCTGGACGGCCCTTTGAATCCAGGGAGCTCCAGGGCGCCCTGGGCGAGCCCTGCTGGGCGGGGCAGGGAAGGGGGGGCCGAGGAAGGTCTGTGAGTGCCCAAGAACGATGAAAGGTTCTCAGGCAAGAGGCTACTTTGACGAGCTGCTGGGAAAGTCCGTGGAGGGAAAACTTCCAGAAGGCCGAGCAGGATCAGAGAAGCGCACTGGGCTTCCTGACCATGAAACGACCCCCAAAGAATGGGCCGGGATGGGCTGCTTGGGGAGGTGGGGGCGGGATGGCCTTTGGCTGCCTCTGTGGGGGGGGGAGGCTGAAGAGGCCGGAGAGCCCCCAGATCCCCTCCAGCCCGGGATTTGGACGGATCCTCTAGTGGCCCCCGTGCCCCGAACGCTGCGCTCGCTGCCCCCGGCCTCCATCCAGCCCCAGGGCCCGTCTCCCCTTCGGCAGGAAGCCCTCTCCAACCCTCCGAGAGCCCCCCGCCTCTAGCTGGTCGGTCTGTCTGGGGAGCCCTTAGCCCAGGGCCTGGCACAGAGTTGGCCTCCCTTTCCAGCTGAGGTTCTTCCCCTTCTTTGTGCCTGGACCCCTGCGGCGTGGCTGCGTGGCCTGCGGACCCGGGAGTCCGGGCAGGCCAGGGCCTCGCCTTGGGGGCGCCCGTCTGTGAGGCCGCTTCGCGGGGCGCCCAGAGGGAGGCGGGTGAAGTTAACGCAGTAGTTTATTAACTTCTGAACATACAAAGGCGGTCACGGGAGGGAGGGGATAAAGGCGGGATTAGCTTTCTAAATTCAGGTAGTTCTGTAGACGAACAGGAATTAGCAGTGAAAATATTCCATTGGGGAGCATATTGTTGGTGAGCAGCTGAGCGCGGATGGTCAGGCGGCACAGGTGGAGGAGCTCACACGGGTCTTTGTAGCGCGTCGAAGGGATGTAATCGAGCCAATTGGACACGATCGGCCGCCTTCCCAAGCTCAGCTGCGCCTGGGGGGACAGAGAGGGGGGCTGAACCCCGGGTCCCAGGCCAGGCGCGCCTCCCTTTGCCAGACTGAACTCTGGGGGCGACTTGCTTGGGGACAGCCAAAAAGAAGTGGGTTTGGGTCCCTGGACCTGCCTAAAGGGGGCCGGATGTGGCTGTCCCGAGGGCTACAGGGAAGGGGGCACCGAGGGGACTCGGGGGGCCAGGAGAGTCCCCGGTCAGAGCTTTTTCTCCTCCTTTGCTTCTGCTCCAGTGAGGTCTAAAAGTGAAGCAAGTTAGAGTACAGAGAGACACAGAGATGGAAAGGATACATTCCCCTCCCCCGCCCCCCAAAACCCGGCCTGGGGGGCCGCTGGGAGGGCCCCCCCTCGAGCCCCTGGAGAGACAGCAACTCCATGTTTCTTCTTTGGGAGCGACTGGATGGCCCACAAGTCTGTGTCGCTTCTCTTATTTAAGCCCACTTGTGAGGGCCTTGGGCAGGCCGCAGATGTCCAGGGACCTCTCCTTGGGCTCTGCCTGGCTCAGCCCCTGGAGAAAGGGAAGCCGGTCGGGCCTGGCCGCGTTCTCAGCCAGCTTGGACTTCATCCCGTCTCCGGCTGTCTGTTCCAACAAGCAGACGTCTGTTCCCACCCGGCGCTCGCTTGGGCTCTGTGTGAGGCTGGCCCCCCCGGGCCCCCCCTCGGGCCCCGCCCCCAGCCCCCCTTTCCCTGGCCTGCGGGGAGAGCTGCGCGCGCATCGCTTACCTCGATCTCCCTGACCGGAATGACCGAGAGCACCCGAGAGCACAGCACGAGGCACGTTTTGGCGTCTTCTCGGATGTCCACCAGTTCGTGATCCACCATGATCCTCACTCGCGAAGGATACAGCAGGATCGTCAGCACGATGTTCACGGGCTTCCTCTCTCTCTCTAGGATTCCATATTGCAGGAGGATCTTCAGGATGTTCGACTGCCTGGTCTGAGCTACGTACAGCAGCGGTGTGATGCCGCTCAGAGGGCTCGGGCAGTACACCGGCGTGAAAGTTCTGCAAAGACACAGGGACATGCCGTGGGCCCCAGGCCAGGCCGAGGGGGCGCGCAGGGCCTCATCCGGGGCCTCGTCCCACTCCGCCAGCCTCATCCGGGGCCTCATCCGGGTCCTAATCCCACTCCACCAGCCTCGTCCGGGGCCTCGTCCCACTCCACCAGCCTCGTCCAGGGCCTCGTCCGGGGCCTCATCCCACTCCACCAGCCTCATCCGGGGCCTCATCCGGGTCCTAATCCCACTCCACCAGCCTCGTCCGGGGCCTCGTCCCACTCCACCAGCCTCGTCCGGGGCCCCGTCTGCGCCACCCAGGAAGCAGAAGGCGGAGGTGGCTCCTCTCGCTCTCTGGGGTCCCCAGGGGCTGGCTAGTGGAGACGTGTCACTGCTCTTCCTGGCTACAGCCTCCCCTTCCCTCGTCTCACACCAACCCTGGGTCCTGGCGCCGAGGCCATGGGGGCGCCCCGCGAGCAAGGGCCCGAGGCCAGACTGGAACCCAGGACCCCCATCTCTGGGCCCCCAGTGGCCCCATCTCTCCTCCCTTCGGGCCCCTTTCCTTGCCGGGGAGGATATCCTGGAAATCTCCTCCACTAAGTGAGGAGACTCGCATTGCCCCATAACCGCCACGTGGAAGTGTGGAGAAAGACAGTGCAAGCAAAGCTTGGGAAGACTCTGGGCTCTGCGGGCTCTAGATGTGAGCGGAGCGCCGTGTGTCTGTCTTTGTCTCTGTCTCTATGTCTGCCTCTTCTGTCTCTGTCCATCCATCCGTCCATCCACCCACGCAGACCTACCTATCTGTCTCTGGCTATCCGAGTGCTGTCTGTCTGTGTGTCTGTCCATTCTTCCATTCGTCTGCCCACCCATCCATCTATCCATCTATGTCTCTGTGTCTAATTCTGTGGCTGGACAGACGGACAGATAGAGTTGCGCAGACGGGTAGAGAAAGATCGATGCGGAGATACAGAGGTGAGAGACGGATGTGGAAATGGAGGAATGGACGGACAGACGGACCAGCTTCTCCTCTGCAGTTGAATGGCGGAGACGGTTGCCCAGGAGCCTTGAGGGGAGGTCCCGGGCTGGGGGTTCCGGGCAGGCCTTCCTCCTGCTCCCCCCTTCGGCCCCTCCACCCTCCTCCTGTGGCCACACTCGGGGCCTCCCCTTTGGTTTGCCATTGGGGATCCCCACCAGCAAATAGCCGTAAGAGTAAGCGGCAGCTCACAGGTTTCCTCCTCCAGAGCTTGGCCTTCAGGGCTTCTCAGGCGATGGCCGGTGTCCTCTAGCAAAGAGAACGGGCCCTGTGCCAGAGATTGAGCCAGCCTTGAAGCTGGAAGGCCCGTGTGCGAGTTCTGCCCCAGACTTAGGCGGCTAGACCAGCCTGGCCTGCCCCCTCCCTCTTCTTGGACCCAGAGAAGGCTCTGACCAGCGGGCTAGCCCCGGAGCCCTGGCTCTGGCCGCCATGATGGGGCCTCCCGCTTGGAGCGAGGGCCGTCTCGGCTTCCACGGAATGGCCTCCTCGGGATGAGGCCGGAGCCTGCCGCGAGGGGGCTGGGCCGGACCGCTGCGACCCGCCTCCAGGAGGGCCCGGGCTGGCGGCTCAAGGAATCGGGCTCAGAGGGCAGCCCTGAGGATTCCCTCGTCCCGAGGCCTCGAAATGGGACCTTCCCCTCCCCCCAGGGCCGGCCCTCCTCCAGCCAGGCCACCCCGTCCCCTCTGACGTGAGGGCTGAGAGCTTCCCGCCCCCAGGAGCTGCCCTTCCTCCTCTCGGGGACCCCCTCACCCCCCCGGCCCTGCCCTCTCACCAACTGCCTCTCAGACAGTTTGAAGCTCACATTCCAAAGGCGTCTCTTTCTCTCCTCAAAACCCTCCCGGGAAGCCCCCCTCCTGGCCGGTGCGGCCCCGGCCCCACGCTCGGCCACGCTACCTCCACATCTCGCTGCCGTCTCCCCTCCTTCTGGACACAGTGACCGGCCTCCTTCGGGCCTCCGTCCCCCTCTCCTGGACCTCAACAACCGCCTCTGATTTCCTCTCTGGGCCTCAAGGCTCGCACTCTGCCTTCCAGCCTCCACACAACTGCCCAACTGACAGTGGCTGAGCTCAGGCTCCACAGTCACCCCCACCCCCGCCCTGGTCCAGAAACCCCTCCGGCCCCTCCTCGGGCTGAAGCCTCCGACCCCTCTGGCCTAGTGGACCCCGAGCACTCTGCCCGCGCCTCCGCGCCTCCCTCTGTCTGGCGGAGCAGCCTGATTGGGGTACCTGCTCTCCCAGAGTGCACCATTCCATCTCCAGCTTCCCCCCACTGGGCCTCCCCCTGAGCCCAGGGGCCACCCACCCCCAGGCCCCCCTTCTGTTCATGCAGGAAACCCTGTGGAGGCTCAACAGCCTTTGGGGCCCCCAGATGGGCTGGCCTGGCTCTTCATGCCCCCAGGCACACAGAGCGCCCCCAAGGGCTCACCAGGGTCCCCTTGGGCCATCAGCCCGCTCTGTCTGTCTCCTCTCTCTGTCTCTGTCTGTCTCTCTCTCTCTCTCTGTCTCTCTCTCTGTCTCTCTCTGTCTGTCTGTCTCTCTGTCTGTCTGTCTGTCTGTCTCTCTCTCTCTCTCTGTCTCTCTCTCTCTCTGTCTCTCTCTCTCTCTGTCTGTCTCTCTCTGTCTCTGTCTCTCTCTCTCCTTCTCCCCCTCTCTCTCTCTCTCTCTCTCTGTGTGTGTCTCCTCCTCTCTGTCTCTGTCTCTCTCTCTGTCTCTTTCTCTCCTTCTCCCCCTCTCTCTCTCTCTCTCTCTCTCTCTGTGTCTCCTCCTCTCTGTCTCTGTCTGCCTCTCCCTCCATCCCTCCCTCCAGATGGTGCTGGTGCTGCTTCTCCATCAGATGTTGACCCAAAGGAGGAGGCTCCTTGGCCGAGGTGAGGCCGAGAGCTCCTGCTTCAGACAGAGCCCGGCTTCCTTCTTTCCTTGTCCTTAGCACCAATTTTCTACCACTTCCGGGTCCCTGCAGGCCTTCTTGGTGGGGAAGGACCGGCCATTCCCTTTCCAAGTTGCATGTTAGCCTTCGATTAGCCCGATTAGCCCTTGGGGAAGTGCTGGGTGGTGGAGGGGCCCTGGATGTTTGGGGGCTGACATTTTGCTTGTGGTTTGGGTGGATGGGATGCCGCACGCGCAGGGGTTGGTGTTGGCCCGGCACAGGGAGCTAGTCTAGAAGTCGCGAGCAGGAGACACTGCTGAATGCCAGTGAAGACCAAACTGGGCTTTAAAATGAGTTTTCAAAGCTTGATCTGCCCCAGGCTGGGTGGGGCCACTCTTCAGGTTCCAAAATGGTCTCAGTATTTCTGTGGGCCTGGCCTGGTGAGAGAGCCTGAGGCCCTGGACCTGGCCTGGTGAGAGAGCCTGAGGCCCTGGGCCTGGAGCAATGAGTGGGCCTGAGGCCCTGGGCCTGGTCTGGTGAGTGAGCCTGAGGCCCTGGGCCTGGCCTGGTGAGAGAGCCTGAGGCCCTGGGCCTGGAGCAATGAGTGGGCCTGAGGCCCTGGGCCTGGCCTGGTGAGAGAGCCTGAGGCCCTGGACCTGGCCTGGTGAGAGAGCCTGAGGCCCTGGGCCTGGAGCAATGAGTGGGCCTGAGGCCCTGGGCCTGGTCTGGTGAGTGAGCCTGAGGCCCTGGGCCTGGAGCAATGAGTGAGCCTGAGGCCCTGGGCCTGGTCTGGTGAGTGAGCCTGAGGCCCTGGGCCTGGTCTGGTGAGTGAGCCTGAGGCCCTGGACCTGGCCTGGTGAGAGAGCCTGAGGCCCTGGGCCTGGAGCAATGAGTGGGCCTGAGGCCCTGGGCCTGGTCTGGTGAGTGAGCCTGAGGCCCTGGGCCTGGAGCAATGAGTGAGCCTGAGGCCCTGGGCCTGGTCTGGTGAGTGAGCCTGAGGCCCTGGGCCTGGTCTGGTGAGTGAGCCTGAGGCCCTGGGCCTGGCCTGGTGAGTGAGCCTGAGGCCCTGGGCCTGGCCTGGTGAGTGAGCCTGAGGCCCTGGGCCTGGCCTGGTGAGTGAGCCTGAGGCCCTGGGCCTGGCCTTAGTGAGTGGGCCTGAGGCCCTGGGCCTGGAGCAATGAGTGGGCCTGAGGCCCTGGGCCTGGCCTTAGTGAGTGGGCCTGAGGCCCTGGGCCTGGAGCAATGAGTGGGCCTGAGGCCCTGGGCCTGGCCTTAGTGAGTGGGCCTGAGGCCCTGGGCCTGGAGCAATGAGTGGGCCTGAGGCCCTGGGCCTGGAGCAATGAGTGGGCCTGAGGCCCTGGGCCTGGAGCAATGAGTGAGCCTGAGGCCCTGGGCCTGGTCTGGTGAGTGAGCCTGAGGCCCTGGGCCTGGTCTGGTGAGTGAGCCTGAGGCCCTGGGCCTGGTCTGGTGAGTGAGCCTGAGGCCCTGGGCCTGGCCTGGTGAGTGAGCCTGAGGCCCTGGGCCTGGCCTGGTGAGTGGGCCTGAGACCCTGGGCCTGGCCTGGTGAGAGCCTGAGGCCCTGGGCCTGGAGCAATGAGTGGGCCTGAGGCCCTGGGCCTGGCCTTAGTGAGTGGGCCTGAGGCCCTGGGCCTGGAGCAATGAGTGGGCCTGAGGCCCTGGGCCTGGAGCAATGAGTGGGCCTGAGGCCCTGGGCCTGGAGCAATGAGTGAGCCTGAGGCCCTGGGCCTGGTCTGGTGAGTGAGCCTGAGGCCCTGGGCCTGGCCTTAGTGAGTGGGCCTGAGGCCCTGGGCCTGGAGCAATGAGTGGGCCTGAGGCCCTGGGCCTGGCCTTAGTGAGTGGGCCTGAGGCCCTGGGCCTGGAGCAATGAGTGGGCCTGAGGCCCTGGGCCTGGAGCAATGAGTGGGCCTGAGGCCCTGGGCCTGGAGCAATGAGTGAGCCTGAGGCCCTGGGCCTGGTCTGGTGAGTGAGCCTGAGGCCCTGGGCCTGGTCTGGTGAGTGAGCCTGAGGCCCTGGGCCTGGCCTTAGTGAGTGGGCCTGAGGCCCTGGGCCTGGAGCAATGAGTGAGCCTGAGGCCCTGGGCCTGGTCTGGTGAGTGAGCCTGAGGCCCTGGGCCTGGCCTTAATGAGTGGGCCTGAGGCCCTGGGCCTGGAGCAATGAGTGGGCCTGAGGCCCTGGCCCTGGCCTTAGTGAGTGGGCCTGAGGCCCTGGGCCTAGAGCAATGAGTGGGCCTGAGGCCCTGGGCCTGGAGCAATGAGTGGGCCTGAGGCCCTGGACCTGGCCTAGTGAGTGAGCCTGAGGCCCTGGACCTGGCCTTAATGAGTGGGCCTGAGGCCCTGGGCCTGGAGCAATGAGTGGGCCTGAGGCCCTGGGCCTGGCCTAGTGAGTGAGCCTGAGGCTCTGGGCCTTGCCTTAGTGAGTGAGCCTGAGACCCTGGGCCTGGTCTGGTGAGAGAGCCTGAGGCCCTGGGCTTGGAGCAATGAGTGAGCCTGAGGCCCTGGGCCTGGAGCAATGAGTAGGCCTGAGGCCCTGGGCCTGGCCTGGTGAGTGAGCCTGAGGCCCTGGGCCTGGCCTAGTGAGTGAGCCTGAGGCTCTGGGCCTTGCCTTAGTGAGTGAGCCTGAGACCCTGGGCCTGGTCTGGTGAGAGAGCCTGAGGCCCTGGGCTTGGAGCAATGAGTGAGCCTGAGGCCCTGGGCCTGGAGCAATGAGTAGGCCTGAGGCCCTGGGCCTGGCCTGGTGAGTGAGCCTGAGGCCCTGGGCCTGGCCTGGTGAGTGAGCCTGAGGCCCTGGGCTTGGAGCAATGAGTGGGCCTGAGGTGCTGGGCCTGGGCCAGTCTGTGGGGGGAGTTGTGGGAGCTCCCTCCTCTCCCCCTCTCGCCCCTTCTCTTCCCTTCTCTCCCCTTTGATGGTGGCTGCCCCAGAGCAGAGCTCGTGGGGGAAGTTCTCCGGTTGTGGAGGAAGCCCGGTTACCCGAGGGGGAGTGTCCTTCTCTTCACGTCCATGTCTCTCTGGCTCTTGGCTTTTTTCCAGACTCGTCTCAGGCCCCTTCTGAGCTCCCCGATGCTCGTCCCCAGCTTTGGCTTCAGCTTTCCCTGTGTTTTCTGTGTTGCCTTCCAGCAGAATGGAAGCTCTGGAGAGGGGCCCAAAGGGTTGCTGAGTGATCAGAAAACAGCTCTCTCCCTGCCGGGCACCTCCCGATGGAAAGACAGGCCAGAAGGGGAGGGATCTGAGTCCATCTGGCCTCCACTTACTGACAGGACATCAGTGGATGCTGCGATGCACAAAGGAAAGTTTCCCTCATTCCACGATGCCTTGGAGGCCAACTCTGGATGACCTGGGTTCAAGTCTGGCCTCCACGTTTACTAGCTGTGTGGCCTGGCAGTTACTTCTGTCTGCCTCTGTTTCCTGGGCTTTAGAATGGAGATAATCATGGCACCTGCCCTGAAGGGACAAATGGGATTATATGTGTAGGGCGCTTACTTCCCTTGCCATTAAAGCCAGCCTATCTGGCCAGGGGGAAGGAGAGAAGAATCTCATCCCCCTCCTCAGCTAGATGGATAGACAGCCCTGGGGCACACAACTGTGTGATCTTAGGCAAGTCCCTTCATCTGTGCCTCAATTGGCTCTCAGATAAAATGGAGCTGATAAGAGCCCTTTGATTTCCTGAGCACAGTGGCATCCGATTACAAATGGCGCCCATTGTCCCTCTCCACCATGGCTTCTTCTTTCCCACATTCATCTGGATTCTCTGTCCAGGCCCGCCATCTTCTCTTGGCTCTTTCCCATTTGTTCCCTCCTTCCTTGGCCCTGTCTCCTCCATCTTTGAGTTGGGCTGGTGTAACCAGGAGAGGTGGCCAGGCCTGTGCCTGCCCCAGAGGGGCTGATGGTTGGGGTCCTCATGGCACTTTGGGGGCCATGAAGGTGAGCTCCCATCCTCACCACTCACCTTCCTCTTTGAAAAGGATGTCATTCAGCCCACCGGCCACCCCCATTTTACAGATGGATAAGTGAGGTGCCAGACTGCTGTGCTCCCCACCACAGAGGCCCCACCAGCTCTGATGCTGTCAGACCCCCAAAGGGGGTCCCAGCCCTACCAAGAGGCGTGACTTTGGAGCTCTAGATGAGCGCCTTTCAGAGGTTTTGCATTGCAGACAGTAAATGTACCACTTTGTACAACCTAGATACCACCTCCTCCACAGAGCCTTCCCCAATTTCAGCAGCTGGGGTCCCCCTGTAAGGGGAAATTTTAGGGTTGCAACTTAAATCTAAATTCATTTGGTTGCCAGAGAATATCCCAAATAAAATACCCAAGTCAGTTTGGAAATTTATGGTGGTTTAATTAATATAGAGGGAAGGAATTAAGGAGAAGAGAGAGAAAGAGGGTAGAGGATTTCTCCTGCCTGGCCTGTGCCAGGGGGACTTCAAAGACCTCCGCCACAAGGTCTTTGAAGAAGATTAGAGGATACTGTTTGGAAGGTAAAGGAGAAAAGAATCAGTCTAAACTCCAAGAGGGCTCAGAGAAGACGCCTCACCTGAACTAGGTTACTCAGCTTCCCCAGTAGTGTATCAAGAACGCTCACCGCCAAACCCAGACAATAGCAGCTGCCACGCCAAGATGCCAAGACGCTCAGCACGCTGCCGCCAGAGCCACCTCTCCATGCAAAGAGGCCAAGAGAGGAAGTGACGCCAAACATAGAGACAGTTTTGCATCACTTTCCTGCATCTCACATGTACCAATGGTAGCTTAAGCTTGATTTAGGATAGCCCGGGGGTCTGTTGGTTGTTTCTGATTTGTCATTTGCTAGCACATGTCTGTCATAGGCCATCCTCCTCAACACTTAATCCTTAAGTAGGGGTGTAGACATTCCTGTTTTGTTAGACTAAGCAGGGTGGAGTAAATCTAAAGTTCACATCCCCAGCGGGTCTCCCCCCAGAGCATGAGCTCCCCGAGGCAGGGCTGGGCCCTGGGCCTCGGGAGGGAGCTCGGTTAAGCTGACTTTCTGATGGACGGGTCCCGAGTGACAGGGTCAGAGTTTGGCGTGAGAGGAAGTAGGGAGCCCCTCCAGCCTCTGCTGCACCCCCAAAGGCCCCTCCCACAGGGGGCCGTTACCTCCAGATGAGGGCCAGGTTACAGCTTCTGTCTTGGACGTAGTCTTTGGTCTTCTTCAGAAGCAGCTCCACAAAGTCAGGGTTCCCCTTCCTGGCGAAGACCCAGTACAGAATCGTGTTCACGCAGATCTCGGTGAACTCGAGGTTAAAGTTGAGCTCAAATCGGTAGCCCGACTTCTCCACGAACGTGATATAGTCGGTGAGCAGCACCTCGAAGCCCTCCAGGTCCACATAGCGGAGGATCTTGGCCAGCGTGCGGTAGATCCTGGGCTCATAGCAGTGGTAGCCCCACTGGCCCAAGAACTGCAGCGAGGGCCTCTTGACGATGCGGTCGATGAGGTTGCAGAAAATATTACTCCTGGGGCAGGACGTCTTCCGGCAGAGCTTCGAAGACTTACTCATGGCTACTCAGCACGCAGCGGGGGGCCCTCCAGTCGCAGGCGGGCATGCTGCGCCCCTCCTGTCACATTCTCTGGGAAGGGGGCAGCTGCACAGCACAAATCTGAAATGCCAGGGCCAGCGGCAGCCGGCCAAATGGCCTGAAATGGGGCCCTGCAGGCCAGCCTGACATCACAATGGAGGAGGCTTGACATCAGCACAGGGGAAAATTTGGGAGATTGTTACCTGGGCTGGTGACACCCGAGAGCCCGGGGACCCCAGGGCTGCCCACTTCCACAGGACTGCCCCACTGGCCCTCGAGACAGCAGCCTCCAAGGAAACCCTTCTGTTCTACCCAGAATTCGAGTCCTGCTTGGGCAGAAGGAGAAAGGGCCCGCTTGCTCCTTCCTGTCTTCTCCAGAAATAGTCCACAGAGGGGCAGAACTGCTCCCCTGCTTCCTCTCTGTCCCTCTTGCCTTTCCCCTCTCTGTCTCTGGGTGTCTCTCCCTCTTTCTTCCCTCATCTTCCTTCTCTCCCTTCTTTCCCTCCATCTCCCTCCCTCCCTCTCCCTTACCTCATCTCCCTTCTTTCCCTCCATCTCTCTCCCCTCCCTTTTATCCCTTTTCCTCTCTCCCTCTTTTCTTTCTCCTTTCTGTCTTTGTCTCTCCCTCCTTCCCCCTCTCTTCTCCATCTCTCCAATCTCTTTCACTTGCCCCCTTTCTTTCCATCTCCCTTCCTCTCCCTTTCTCCCTTTTCTCTCTTCCTCCCTTCTTCCCTTTCCCTCTCTGCCTCTGTGTGCCTCTCCCTTCCAGCCCCTTTTCCCATCTCTCCTTTCTTCCTTTTCCTTCCTTTCTTTCCCTCCATCTCTCTCTCCTTCGCTCCCTCTTTCTTGCTTCTCTTTCTCTGTCTGTCTGTCTCCCAAGAAGTCTGGTCTAGAATTGCATTCAGAAATAATTGCAGCAAGTTAAATTTGAAGATGCATCTATGCCATCCCTTAGGAATTTAAGGAACTGAATACCAGAGTGATAAGCTGCATCCAAAATCAGTTTGGACAGCGGAGACGGGTTCAAATGTGGCCTTTGACACTTTTCAGCAGGGGCCAAGGCACTCGCTCGATCTCTCAGATGATCCGTTTCCCCATCTGTAAAAGGGGGAGAGAAGTACTCCCCTCCTTACAGGAAGATGCACTTTGTAGTCCTCAGGAGCATCCCCACTGTGTGCAGTTATCACGGTGTCAGGCAGCTTCTTCTGACTGTATCCGCTCTCTTATTAGACAAAGAATGGCCATTGGGGGATTTTACATGTTTCAACTTTGCTCCTCAAGACGGGGACGGTGGTGGGAGCATGTTTAAGACTCGAGGCCGTTAGAGGGTTTGAGTGTGTGAGGCAAGGCAGTAACCCTTTCTAAGCCAGTTTCCCCATCCCCAAATGGCTGTGATGAATGGCATGGTAGTGGATATTGGGTATGTGGCCTCTTGGCATCCATTTGGGTGCCATTTTGTTGTCCAGCCCTCGGCCACGTTTCCTTGTTCAATGGATCATGTGCCAGCATGGGAGTGTGTCCAAGTGAATTCAGTGCACGTGGAGGTTCTGAAACGTCTCTGCCATTTGTAGGATGTGTGCGGAAAAGCAAAGGGATCTGGCCGGTGAAGTCAGCTGTAGGACGATCTTGGACGTCCCCTTGGGAAGTAACTGTTGGCACTTGGGTGCCCGACTCTGTAGTCTCCGATTCCACGTTCATTTGAACAACCTCCACAATGAAGCGATTAGATGTTTAAAAGGGCTGCAGATATATCCAGTAGCTTCATGAAAGTCCCGCAGACGACTGAAGGCCCTGGATAATTCATGCTAATGATGGAGATGCCCACGGTTCATTACAGAATTTTATAAACCAACAAGTAAGCAAATAAGAAAGCAGCAGAAGCCAATTAAAAACAGAATTATCAAATGAATTGTCTCCATTTGTTTTGACAAGTGCAACTTCCATTTAATTCATTTGGATCCTCCTTCCTAGTGTCCTGACAGAAGTACCACAATGCATCATGCATAAGGAGTAAGGTCTGATAATGACAGCAGACCCAGAACTCCCCGGCCACAAAGTGAGAGATGAAGGGGCCAGATTACAGGTCAGCAAACTGAGGAAGGGCGGACCTCAGCCAGGAGGCATACTTGTTCCCCCAAGCGCCTGATGACCGGAGGAGCCTAGCCAGCATCTAGGCTGTCCTCTCGCTTGTTTTCCGCATGATCACCTCCTTTGACAAAGCTTGGAGACTTCCTCTCGGAATAATGTTTTGGACTGCAGAAACTACATGGAGCCCCCAAAGGAGCCAATACAGTTATCAATATTTTTCAGAGAAGTTCCGGGACCCCAAGTGAAGAACCCCTGAGCTAGCCAAGCCAATCCACCAATGACCCATTCATCAAATGGAAAGTCAGAGCGACCCATAGATTCTGGCTAGCTGGGTGACTTTGGGCAATGCACTTTCACTAAACCCATCCACCATTTATTAAGTGCCCATCGTGTGCTCAGTACATGGGAGTCAAGGATACAAACCAGCACAGTCTCCATTTTTAACGAGTTTACAAAATGGACATAAACTCATTCGAGCTTTGACTTGAGCCTGTTTCCTTCGGGATTTATCTAAGGTCTTGCTCTCTGTGGGCTTGTGGGATGGCATCATCGGCTCATAACTGAGTGTCCCTCCAGCGGATCGGCTCGGACCTTTTCCGTCTTCAGAGCTGCGATGGAGAGGGAGAGCTCGGTGTAGTCTGACATGCGCTCGGGATTTGGGAGGGCAGATTTCCCAGCTCCCAACCAGAGACCCCATCCAATCTCATGGCTAACCTTCCTTAGAGGAAGTGACCTCGATGGCAACGGGCAGTTCTTAGATGTGAGATTTTAAGCACACAAAGAGAAAACGTTTCTCTGAGGAGGAAAAGGGGGAGCTTTTTCCGAAGGCCGTTGGGGTCACGGAGCCCCGTCTCCACCTTTGAAGAGAAGTCTTAGATTAGGTTCTAGTAAGTCTAAGCTGTGTGTAAGTCTTCTTGCCAATGTGTAGTCACAGAACTTGAGAAGCCAAAGAACCTCAGAGGCCACAGCCTCCAGACTAGACATTTCAGCTACAACTAATGCCAAGGGGCTCTCTCAGACTGTTGGAAGGCCTTTCTGTAGAGGGGGCATCCCATTCCTCTTTTGGTGAGCAGCAGACATTTGCCCGATTTCCCTCCCATCGGCCTGTGGGCTTCTTTCAAAGTTCCCCCAAGCTTGGGGTTCAATCCTCTGCAACCTAGCAGAACAACTCGAGGCTTTTCTCCCCACGACTGCCTGCCAAATGCCGGATCTTCTGCCTTCAGTCTTCCTGTGTCACGGTCCTCCATCATCCTGGCTGCTCCCCTTTAGAACTCTCCCTAAGCTTCTAGAGGTCCTCAACTGGGACACTCACCACTGAATCCATGCCCCAGATGAGGGCAGTCCTCGAAGGACTCCCACTCCAGGCAGCCTAAGATGACATGAGCTGATTGGTTCTCTCTCAGTTAGCTCTGCAGTAGTAAGTCATGGACCATCTGGTGAACGTCTGGGAGTAACAGCGGCAGCACATCTGCATCTCCAGGGTGTGTTGGACACTTCCCCACAGAGAACCATTGTTTCATCCCTGTTCTATAGGTGCTGAAACTAAAGTTAAAGTGAAAAGACTTGCCCACGGTCCCCCAGCCGGTAAGTGGGGAGGAGGGGTAACTCAGCCAGGGCTCCAAATCCTAAAGCCCAATAGTGAAGGGATACTTATGGCAGACCAGGAAGAGAACTTTCCAGGGTAAAAATTGTAATGTGCCAATGAGGCTTCATGTAGCTAAGTTTGGGGGGCTTCCTGAGCAAATGAATGCACAGAGTCCACATTAATCCAAACTTTCCTTTCCGTTTTGACTGGTAGTACAAGCACAGCCACTTTCCTGGCATTCAGGTGCTCATCTTCCCCAAAGTCCTACTCTACTGCCTTACTGGGGACTTCCTGGAGACCAGCCCAGTGGAATGCAAACCAGGGAGCTTCTACCACGTTGGAACTCTGGCAAATCCAGGCCTGGCCACAGTCCGGGTGTGCGTTCGAAGGCCCAGACTGACCGGTCAAGGACAGAGTGGGCTGAAGATGGTCAGCTATTCGGCTATGGCAACTCCAGAGACTGTGAATCTTAAAAACTGCTCAGACTGTATCTTAGAAGATTTGGTTAAGCTATTCCCCTATTGTAACAAATGAAGGTACTTAGTCAGGAATGTATGTGAGAACTTTACATTACTCCACCCATACTTAGGCATGCTTTAGGGGAAGATAAAGTTGTAAACTCCTTACTGAACAATGAAAAGTCCCCAACTCATACTTATAGTGAGGCAAAAGCCCTTAAGCTGGGTCTATTTTTAGATCTAATACAAAAGGGTGCTAAGTACCTGTGAAGGTCAAATTAATCACTAAAAGGTCAAGCAACTTACAAAGGGCCAGCTTAGCAAGAGGCGTAAAGTTTTAGTTTACTCAGGGAAGGCTTAACAAAAGAGGTGTGAATTAAGAATGGTCAGTCCTGTAGAAAGCGTCTACTGTGATTGGTAGATGTGACAATTTAGGGGAGGTGACATAGGAGAAATTTCTCTTTAAAAGGAGCTGTCTGAACCCAGTTCAAGGGGTTGGAGTTTTGGAGTTAGTGTGGAGGAGCTGGCTCTCTGAACTTAGTTGGATTTTTGCTTGGGACAAAATCTTGTGGTGAGTGGATAAAAGACTGACTAGTCTCTCTTAAGGTGTAGTCCTAGGCCATTTGGCCTAGGCCTTTTGCTACTATTTCCTCTTACTCTGTCTCTCTCCCTTCCCTTAATTCCTTCATTCGTATTAATTAAAATCTCCATAAAACCCAGCTGACTTGGGTATTTCATATTTGGGAATTTTTCCCATGGCAACCACTTATTTTTGATAAAAATCAAGACACTAAAATTATCTTTACAGTTTTGGCAATTCACAGTCTTGAAACCCACATTTTCATGGTCACAAGACCCAGAAAACGCAACATGGACAAGAGGATCTTTTTAGTCCACCTATAGAACACTGGCCAAGAGAATCACGCTCTGATTACGGGACGCTTGGCCAGTGACACAACAGAGCCCTGGAGGACCTCCATCAAGGACACCAGGAGAGGGCATGGCCAAAAGAAATGATGGGCTGCTGGTTAAGGAGCAAGGTGACCCTGACCCTGGTGGTTTCCATGTAGGGCCCCTAAGAACAGATGGGAGAGCCCCGGCTTGGGCTTAGGAGAAGATCTGGACAAAACCTGTGCAGATTGGGAAGTCCTGGCTAGTTTGTGCTTTGGGCCATGAGATCACAGACTCGGGGAAATACGGGCACTCCACTATGAAGAGGCAAAGTCTCCCCCAAACAAAGGATTGACAAGGGAATAATTCAGCCCCCCACCCCCCCACCCTGCATTGTCAAGTGGTTCCATGAAAACAATTAGGAATTCCATTTGGGGCTACAGTTGACTCCATCGGACCATGTCACCCGTTTTCTCACAGGGCAAACCATCTTAGGACAGTTGGTGGACTGTGCCTGCTCCAAAGGGAAATTGAAGCCATGCTAGGTCTCAAGTCTGAATGTTCTAAAGGGACCCAGAGAACCTTTGGCTTCTGGAACCTGGAGCTCGTAAGCTGGTGCCCACCACAGGGACGTGCCATTTCTAGGGTCTTCCTCAAACGTCTTGGGGTGAGGCTGTAGAATGGTACTGAGCACAAATTCAGGCCATCCTGCTGGGATCTTATCATTTCCTCGTTCTGCCTCTATTGCTGGTCTTTCAGAACTCCCAGGGAGCTGAGTCAGAGGCATCGAGGGTCCTCACTGACTACACGCTGGCATCGCTGGACCCTCGAATGTGAAGGGCTTCCTCCTCTGGCTGCTTCCCAGGCTCTGGGGGAGAATTCTCTGCCCCCTTCTCTCCTCCTGCCCTCCCCGTCATTCAGAGCCAGTGGCTAAGGGGAAAATGGTTTTCTCGCTCCAATTTTGCCCTGAACAGAGTGCCAGCAAGGCTTCTCCTGATTCCTCCTTTTATAGGTATTTTAACAAACATGGAGAAACCTACTCAGTCTTTATCACGGTGAAATAGTGCCCTGCCCCCCCCTTCCCCAGGCAGCCGAGGAAGGCTTCCTCCTTTGAAGTAATTCAACTTGGGAACAGACAAGGACTAACGTATTGGATTGCATCTAATTAGATTACATTCGATAGGAATAAATGGATGAGGTCTTCCACCCAGGGTAAAAGAATCGACATGGATGGGCACACGGGTAGACAGCAATTGTGACAAAATCTGTGGGGAAGGAGCTTAATAGACTCGAAACTCAAACTGGGTCAGCGAGGTGGCGAGGCAGGCAGAAGGATGGAAGCAATACTCGTCTGCAGAGGGAGACAGCAAGCTCCAGAAATGAATGCGATCCCCCTGGGCGCCATGTGCAATTCTGGGCGCCATGATAAGATGGCAGAATGTGCAGAGGATGAGTGAGTGCCAGAGGAGGAAGAACTGAAGCAGCTGGAAATGTCTAGCCTGGAGAGCACCAGGGAGGGCTAACCAGGTGTCACACGGAGGAGTCATGGGATGTAGCGTGTCCAGTTTTAGTTCTGTTCCTCCACTTCATGCACTCAAGATTCCCGTCAAAGGGTCCTCTTCCTCTGTCCCCTGCAGGCCTTCATCCCATATCTCCATCGCCAAGTCTGGAATGCACTTGGGGAGGTCTCTGGCTTCTACCTCCTGGCCACGGCTTCACGTCCCTCCTGCCCCCCAGTGCCAGGGCTCTCTCCCTCTTGAAATCACTTTGCAGATACTTTGCATTGGATTCTTTGTGCACACAGGGTACCCCGCACATCAGCCCTTTGGTGGTGCGGGCAGCTTCATTTTTGTCTTTGTTCTTGGCACACAGTAGGTGCTCAGGTGTTCAACCGAGGAAGTCGGAGGGACAGTCTGGTCCAGAGAGAATTTTCCCTATGGAGCAAAGTGTTTATCTAGACTGTAGTGGATAGATAAACGGTGGGAAGGCGTCCACGTGGGGAAAAGGCAGAAGACGTAGCCTTGGGAGTCCTGGGATGCTGCGGACTTGAAGTGCCCCTCTGGTGAGTGTTTCACGGCCCACTGTCCAGAAGAAGTATGCCAAATGCGTGCGTAAAGTTGTGCATTTTGGGACCCAGAGGGTGTGTAGCCCATCCCTTACACGCCATCATGAGGTCATTGTGAATCCGCAGAGCCAGCTGATTCTCCCAGAATGCTCTTGTTTGCGTCTCTCAACCTAGTGGCAATTCAGCCGTGGTCTGACCAGTGGAGTTCCAGCCCAGACTGCTAATCCTTTCCCACAGACGGATTGCCTTTACGTCTCGTAGAGGACTTGTCGTCCGTCAAGCTTTTTCTCACCTTGTACAAAAGACTTTCCTTAAACAGAGCCCTCGTCTGACTTCAGCATGGCTGATGGCTGCATGCTAACGACTTTGGACTCAACCTTCCTCCCAACTGGTTTCCAATGTTAAACTTCCCCTTTTATGACACCATTGTGCGTTTTTTTATCAACTGTCTGTAGCGAAGCCTGTTCTTCATAGCGGAGAAGATGCTTCTGGCCAACTGAAATCATTAAAAATGCTTCTATCTGACCCTGGGCAAGTCCCTTGAGCCCCATGGCCTAGCCCTCACCACTCTTCTGCTTGGGGCCAATACACAGCAGTGACTCTACGATGGAAGGTTGGGGTTTAAAAAAATGCTTCCATCCCTGTGTTGCCTGATCGGAAGAGCTACGTTTGGGCCTTGAATTTGGGTTTCTAGTTACGTATATATTCCCGGGAAGAGCATTCGGTCTCCCATTTTACCAACCGGAGTCTCGACTTCTCCGGCGGAGTCAGATATCCCACTTGGGATTCCCTTTTCCCACTCCCAGCCTTTACATTTTCCAGAGCTCTGATGATCCCTTTGATTCATTTTTACTTTCCGGACAGAAGTTGATCTTGACTGCAGTGCAGTTAGAAGGAATGCAAATTCTTCCAGAACGCCAATCATTGAAGCAAGGGCTTGCAAAAAACTGAACGTTCGCTAATCTCTCCGCCGAACCAGACAAAGAACGACTTTTTAAACTGCAGAGATGGGCAGTTCAGTGGCTCAGAGGATGGAGATCCAGGCCCAGAGGGGGATGTCCTGAGTTCCGATCCGGCCTCAGACACTTCCAGGCTGGGTGACCCTGGACAACTCACTTAGCCCTCATTGCCCAGCCCTTACCGCTCTTCTGCCTTGGGACCAATATGGAGTCTTTAGTCTAAGATGGCAGGTAAGAGTTGGAAAAATGCCTAACCAAGGCCCACGGTGTTGGCCTCACGGCAAAGGTGACGGGCCGCCCAGGCCTCGACCAATTTGTGTAACTTCGGTTTGGGGTTCTTTGGCCCCCGTTCCTGTAAATCTCGGCGTCCTTTTTACGAGCTTGATGCCAAATGCGATAATTGTATCCAGAAACAGTGAAAATGATTGACTGGTGAGCGCGTCCTCCGGCGAGAACTACCAGGACTAAATACGGTCCATGAAACGGGGCCGGCTGATGATTTTAGGAGCATGTTCTGACAGCTCTGTCGCCGCTGCAGCCATTAAGCTTGCCTTGCCCTTCGGGTGAAGGCGCAGCCGCTCAGAGGTCAGAATGGGGCGTGTGCCCTGGACAGAAATCACTTGGGAAGTGTGGGTGCCGCCTCGATTCCGGTTCAGAGCTCAGGACTGTTTTCTCTGATATTCTTCCATATCTTCCTCTCCCCTCCCTCATCGTGTTGTCCGTTAGTGTTCCACGTGTGGGTGGCTGCTCGTCGGACGCTCCTTTTTCCTGTCGTCCTCGCGCCCCCCCCCCCCCCGCAAGATCCAATACCAGCCCCTGAGCCTAACCCAGACTCTGACAGGAGGGCCCGCAGAGTGATTACTTCCTGTAATCACCACGTGGGGAGTTGAGTCATCAGACACGGCTTGAACACACATCACGTGTTAGTGCGGGCTTGGAAAGCGCGCGTTCCCTCATTTGTTACGGCTATTTTCACCAAGAAGCTCCACGAGGAGCCCCGTGACTGTCCTTTGGAATGGCTACACGTACGTGATCACGAGGAGGGCACTTCCTGGCGTCACTCCAAGATGCCAACCTGTGGAGCAGCCCTGCCAGCTTCACCGACCACCGTAACGGCGACTTTCGGCTTGTTTTTAGTCCAGTGACCTGCAAACAAAATACTATCCATTTGCTTCTTGTGACAGAACAGGCCCAGGAATGGCCGTTCAGCAGGTCTGAAACTTGGTTCGGGCGGCTTCGGTGGATCGTGGTTGGTTATGCTTATGCCGATTGTTATCTTCTGCATCTTTTCTTTTTCTTAATATGACAAAAACTAACCCATCTCTGGCCCGTATTCAGGGTTCAAAATCTGCAAAGTAATTTACGTAACCCTCAGGAAAATTCCCAGTTCCAACAGGAAGTTACCATAAAGCATTCTGTTAATGATTGCTTTATATAATTTCAGGAACGACCAAATGAAGGCAAAAAGACTCGCCTTGTTTTTCATTTCACACCCAGAGCTTCAGTGTACCTCCTTCTTTTTTTTTTTAACCCTCACTTTCAGTCTTGGAATCAATCCTGTGTATTGCTTCCAAGGCAGAAGAGTGGGAAGGGCTAGGCCATGGGGGTGAAGTGACTTGCCCAGGGTCACACAGCTAGGAAGTATCTGAGGCCAGATTGGAACCCAGGACCTCCCGTCTCTAGGCCTTGCTCTCCATCCACTGAGCCACCCAGCTGTCCCTCTCATTATTTCTTAGAAGATCCCCTGTCTCCTTTTGTAATTCTATGATGAGGGTCCCCCAGGCAGACTGAATAACTGCTTGATTAGTACCCAGTTCAGCGAAGAAAGTCCTCAAGGCACTGATGGAGAAGGGTAGTTCCAACACTAGTGCGGGCTGATGTTTTCATTAATATTCATCTGTAAGATGAAAGGGAAATAAAAAGCCGCACGCAGGAGCTTCACTCATTCTTCAATGACACGAGCAACTCTTTTACGGAACTGGTTGATAGTTACTGAAAAAGGGTTCCCACCACTTAAAACTGTAATTCGCATTGAAACAGCTCCAGGCGGGCACTTGTAAGGGTAGCCTGCATTAGTGGCTTTTCCCCTACCACTTCCAAGCCTAAACCGGAGATCTACCAACTACAGTGGATGGGCTAAGTCTAAATTATATTTGAAAATAAAAAAGAGACCGAGGGCCGAGGGGATCCCTGGTCGCCCAGGAGAAGGTTGAAGGAGACCTTGGCCGAGTGCCAACGTCCGGAGTGGGTCCTCCCTTTACTGGTGGTCCCTGCCTGGACAAAGAGCCAGGTCGGCGTGCCCACGGGCCCTCCATGCTCTGCCTGCTGTCCCTCCATGGCCATACTTAGAACAGCTTGTGCGTACTGATGCTCGTGAATCGAGGTTAAAAGGACTTTAGAAGAGGCGACACGGGATGGCAGATAGAGGGTCCCTCTCAGTCAGGAAGGCTCCGGCACATACTGGTGGTGCGCCCAAGCTAGGACAAAGGCCAGTCACGCTGCCAGCAGCATTTCTTTTGGGTCTTCAAGGGCCCGAGTGCTGAGGAGGGAAGACCATCCTGGCCTGCCCCAGGGAGCTTTACTCTATCCGAGCCAATGGGGACCCTTGAGGTCTGCCCCAAAGAAACAGCAGAAGGTTTGGGGAAGGGGCGGCGAGCAGGAAGGGGCTTCAGGCAGACGCGGTGCCCGAGGCCAGATCTGATGGCTGCGAAGGATTCTTAAGGGTGACCTCGTGGAAGCATCTTCTGGGCAGAAGGGGGGATCAGAGCGTCACGAGGGAGGAACGAGAACAGTTGGAAGAGACCGAATGTCTGAAAGGGAAGAGAGCCCGCTCTGACCGCTGTGCTGGGCCGGGGAAACGCCCCGACCACCCAGCTCTGGTGGCAGCGGTGATGCCCACCCAGGGGAGCCTCCACTCTGCGCCCAGCAGAGGGCTGTCCAGCCTCTTCATGGATGCCTCCGTGATGCTCCCCCCACTTGAAGGAGGCCCCAGCGTTCTTCCTGCCCAGAGACTGTTCCCGAAACCAGGCCTGAGTTGTCCTGCTGTAGCTTTCCTCGCTGGCCCTGTGGGCTCTTGAGCAGACGCCCTCCGTGTTAGATGTTTGATTCTTGGGGGGGTCCCGATAGCTGGGAGCAGCTTTCACGTCTCCTCCAAACCAAGCCCCCCTGCTTCCATCCTCTAGCCCGTCCTCACAGCTCTGCTGCTGTCCTGGCCAGTCTGTGGCCGGCGAGGGACTTGTCCGGCCTCTCCCCTCCCCCAGAGACACTCTTCCTCCTCCCCCACCAGCCGCCGCAGCACCCCGTCACCGAGGACACTCTGGCGGCTCCCCTCTGGGGTTCTGCTCTTCCCGCAGATGGGCCCATTTCTGGTTGCTGAGGGCCATTTTAGAGCACATTTCAGCATGTAGACAGGGAGGAGGGGAAGCTTCCCAGGCTGGGCAGCCCCCCCACCTCTCCCAAGGCGCCCCCAACCTCCTGGCCTGGGCCGTGGGAGAGAAGGAGACGCTTTTTAAGTGCCGACTGCTTTCATTTCCAAGATCGTTTCTGCTTTTGCACTGAGTCCTGAAGACGGGCCTCGATGGGTTGGCCAAGCCAACACGAACCCCTTCCGCCAGGGCTCCTCTTCCGAAATCCCGCCGGCAAAAGCTGGGCCAGTTCCCGGGGAAGGCGCCGAAGCCCCGCCAACACGGATGCGAAGATTTTGAAACCTCTTATTTGGTCTAAGCCGGAGCTTCAGAACCTTCCAGGTCCCGGGGCTTCAGCCAATGGACCGTCAGACAGACGGACGCAAAGATCTTCCCCAGAGGGGTTTGTTCGCCCCTTCTCAGAGCTGCCTCCTCCCGAGAGTCGCAGATGCCAAGTGGCTGCGATCCGTCTCCTGGCACCACAGCACCCCGCTTCCCCCCAAAGTGTTCACTGCTTCTCTTTATGACGTAATGAGTGCTCAAATGGCTTCGCTGCCGGGCACACAGGGCAGCTTGCTTAGAATTCCCTGTGCTGAGGGACGAAGAAACGTCTGATAGCTGTAACGCGGAGCTTTCCAGACGCAGATCTCCTGTGCAGTGGCCTCCTTAGCAGACCTTTCATATACGAGAAAAAGGGGAAAGAAAAGAAACTTCAAACGTCCCTTAGTTGGGGGTTTGAAAAGGATTTAACAAAACTTGCTAACAACTAGCATTTGTAGAGTGCGCTAAGATTTGCAAAGCACTTAAAGATATCATTTGATCTTCAGAACAGCTTGTTGTTATACTCATTTTACAGATGGGGAAACTGAGGCACAGAGTGACTAGTTGGCAGCCTAGAACCCCACAACTAGCACTTCTCCGAGATCGAATCTGAATTCAGGTGCTGTGCCGTGCCGTGCCCAGTGTACTACTGGCTGCCCCATTCTCATCTTTGTCTCTTTCCCTCAGAAAGGAGGAAGCAAATGTTCCTTGTCTGTATCTTCAGCACCAAGAACTGTCCCTCAATGCTTAAGTGGATCCTTAGGCAAGGTTACTAGGTGGCATAGACTTCTCCTTCCTCACTCTTTGGAGTCTTGGTTCACTTAGATTTTAATTCAGATTTGAATTAGCTTGAGAATCCTGCTTGGTGGCTGAACCACAGAGAGTGATTCGGGGATCTTTTTCTTGGATTGAATAGTCCTTTTTTCTTCTTTTGCTTATGCAGTTAGTTTAGACAGCAGAGCTTTTAGAAACATCTCAGAAAGGATGGAATTACCTCTTATCCTTTCTGGCCTAACGAATGAAGCTTGGATTTGTGGCCAAAGTCAGCTTTTGGATTCTCTTGTCAAAGGAGGATTTTGTAACCATCATTCTCCTTTTTCTTTTTCTTTCCACTAATTTTCTTTTACTAACAATAGTTGGCAATTATCTAGTATTTTATGGTTTGCAAAGAGCTTTGCACAAGTTACATCATTTTAGTCTCACAACAACCTTGTGAAATAAGGACTATTATGAGCTGCATTTTATGGATGAGGAAACTGAGACTTAGAGCAACTGAATGACTGGCCCAGGGTCACATAGCTAGAAAGTGTCTGAGGCAGGATTTGAACTCAGCTCCTCCTGACTCAAAGATCAATATTCTACCAGTCATGCCCCATGGATGCCTCTTTTATAATCCACCTTTAAGGGTGATTTCTGCCCTCCCCCATGGTCCATGTATTTGATTTCCAGCAAGCTCACCCTCTGCATTGCTTCCATTGAACATGAAGTTGTGAGGGGCAGATTGAGACTCTGAAGGAGAGTTGTGGCATAACTCCCGCTCTTGGGACAGTCTTGACCATGTAAAATCAAGGCTTGCTGGAGTAGCCGTAGTCACAATGACAACAACGATTTTAGTAGCACAATATGGCGCATTAGAGTTGGTAAAGCCCTGGTCACAGGTGCTCTTCTTTGTCTGTAGCTGCCCTGTGAATGGGAGGCTGGGGAGAAATGGGTCCATGGGCTGAAGATGGTGCACATACTGGTGTGCGCCTCTTCTGGTCTCTGGCTCCCTCCTCGGAGAGGAGGAGCACCATCCCATCAAGTGGCAGACTTCCCCCTTGCAGGGAGGAAGAGAAAGTCTCCCTCCTGGCCTCCTGCCTTAGGGAAGGGGCCTGGCATGTCGCAGGTGCTCATTAAATGTTTCTTGACTGATTGAAAATAGACCTCGTCCTCCACACCCAAACGTCGCATCTTCCAACTTCATCATTTTAAAAACCTTTCCTTCCCTTCCATCTTGGAAGCAAGACAGAGCATTGGTTCCAAGGCAGAAGGGAGGTAATGGTTAGGCAATGGGGGTTAAGTGACTTTCCCAGGGTCACACAGCTAGGAAGTGTCTGAAGCCAGATTTGAACCCAAGACCTCCCTGCTCTAGGCTTGGCTTTCTATCCACTGAGTCATCTGGCTTCCCAAGTTCACCTTTTTCATGAAGTCATAGGCTTTCTTCCACTCTTCAAGATTTAGAACCATGGCACCATGTTCCTTTTCTCCCCCTCCATCTCTCTTGCTTGGTATAGCTAGTGAGTTGCCACATCTTGTCGTTTCTACTTCCACAATGGGTGCCGATCTCCCTCTTTCTCTGTTCACATGACTTCCACCGTGGTTCGGGCTGCCATCACCTCTAGCTTGAATCACTGCATCACTTCCCCAGCGAGGGAAGCCCCACGAGTGCCAGGTCTTTGCCCACACAAGGAGAGCAGCTAGAAGTAGTTTTGTGCCAGCAGGACTTTCCCCCCTTAGTTTGGATCAAGATTGATCTTCAATTGGAAGAAGATAGAAAACTTCCTTTGCAAGTTCTCCGATCACATCTTATCCATAAGAGCGCCTGAGCCCGGAGCAGAAAGGGGACCTGAAAGGCTCAGCCCGACTTGGGATCCCCGAGCTCCTTTCCCTGGCACCGCGGATCTTCCCGTGATAATAGCCGCCATTCGTGGCGAGCTTGAAGGCTTACAGAACACTTAACGGGCATTCTTGTCACACGGAGGAAGCGAGCGGGGCAGAACCCAGCGTGGGCCTTTGGGGGCTCCCTCGGGCACTCCTCCCCCTCCCCACCTCAAGTCGCAGTGGGGATCGTCCTTGAAGAAGAGCCTCTGCAGAATCTCGACTCTCGGGCACTTGGGTGGGACGCTCCAGCTCTCTCTGCATTGAGAGGAAGCCCGCCAGCAATCAAGGGAGGCTCCCAAGGTCAGAGCCGCCGAACTAGAGAGACAGGCCCAACACGGCTTCTAGACACGGCGGCCTCGGGAAAGCCGGGCCAAAGTGGCTGTCGCTGTATTCTGCCATTTGGAAAATAAAGATGCCCGGAGGGTCAGGGGGAAGCTTGGCCGAGCAGGCCACAGCAGGGGCCACGGGGCAGTCCGGCGCAGAATCCATTTGACCCGTTGGGGGAAAGCAAGCATCGTGGGACGGAGCTTCAGGGAAATGCTCTTTTGGGGTGTGGGTTCAGGGTCTTTCTTCTGGGCTCCGCAGAGGCAGTGGGGGGCGTTTTCAGGGGCGTTTGCTGGGGCTGCTTGTTTGGAGGGGGGCAATTGGGTGGGTTTGGATCTTCGTTCCCCGCTGCCTCATCTTGTCCAGTGAAGATGATTTTCTTGGATGCTTCTCTTCTCTCTGGCCGGCCCAGAAAGGAGTGAAGAGGACGTCCTGCTCGGGGCCTCAGAGCGCCCACACGCCATTTCGGAAGGTGCGGAGGCCCCTGCTCTCAGAGCCCAGAACCGCTTGTTCTTCACCTCCTCGTCATCTCTGGCCTTCTCACGGACGGCGGGCCTGGCAGGCACCTCCTTCTCGTTTCTGCCTCCGATCCGCCTCCAGGACGAGGCCCCCCTCCCCTCCCTCCTCTCCTGCCCAAACGGGACATGCTCTGCTTTGTGTCGTGGCACAAGCTGGGGCGTCCCTGCTGTTTACCGGTAGGCAAGTGAGTCTTTCCTAACAGAATGTGAGCTCTTTGAGGCTGTAAAGCCCCTGGCACATAGTAGGGGCTTGTTGGCTGCTGGTCATGAGATAGTGGGGGGGGGCTCCTGGGTGGCCTCCAGCTTCCACCTCTGGTTCTGGCGGTGCATTTCTTTCCCCTCTCACGGACTGTGGTCCCAGCCACGTGCCTGCTGCAGGTCCATCTACTGTCACACGGCCGTGCTCGGGACTTGCTATTAGATGCGTTAACGCTCCGTCCCAGATAGTCGTTACCAGAGCTCGGTTCACTCTGATGAGCCGTAATTTGCACGCTTGCCTGCGAGCGGTCTTCACGCTCCGCTTAATGAATCGACACCCCGTCTCCAGACTGGCTGGGAGTGAGAAGGGTGGGGGACCCCTGGCAGGGATGCTCCGCATCCACAGCCCAGCGACCTAGTCACTGGCCTTGGGGAGGGCAGGGAACGTCCCCGGGCACGGGTGGCCCCGGCCAAGAGCTAAGCGCATCTGGCCATTCTGTGGAGGAAGAGAAGCTCTCCAAAGAGACTTCTGGGAAGAGGTGCCAGCCCAGCTGAGCCTGGAAGGAGCGGGGGGGCTGGGCCAGCCTAGAGGGGGGATTGGGGGGATGAAGCCGGAGAGCAGCTCCTGATCCACTGAGTGAGGAACGTGGGCGCTGGGGAGGAGAATGCTGGGAAATAGACTCTCACGCTCCAAAATTGGGAACTTCTGGCAGTAGTTCAGTCTGGGCTGTTCCTGCTGCTGGGGTTTAGGATGGGCCCCGAGAACGAACGTGCCCATTGTCCACCATTCTTCTCTGTGCAGCGCCTCTCCCCGACCCCTCCATCGATTTCCTTATTTATCGGTCTGTTGGCCTTCTGACTGTCCACACGAACTCAGAGCAACTACATGGAATTCATCGACATGTCATCCGTGAAGCGGAAACTGGCCTCCTCCTTAGCGAGATGTATTGAGTGTCGGGAGCTATCGGGAGCCGGTTAGGGAACATTGGGGAAAGGAAGCCGCCATCTTGGCCACTGCCGGGCTTCAGGGCTGACCATGGCCGGTGGCTACGGCAGACGCAGGAGACGGCAAGCCGAGGGCTTGCTGAGCAGTTCCGTTGCTCTTTGGGCATGATGGAGAGAGAGAGAGAGAGCGCGAGAGAGACAGAGAGAGAGAGGGAGAGAGAGACAGGCAGGCAGAGACAGAGAGAGACAGAAACAGAGAGGGGGGAGAGACAAAGAGAGGGGGAAGGAGGGAGAGAGAGAGCGTGAGAGCGAGTGAGAAGCAAGAGACAGAGAGGGAGAGAGACAGAGAGAGAGAGAGAGAGCGAGAGCGAGTGAGAAGCGAGAGAGACAGAGAGAGGGAGAGAGAGAGACAGGCAGGCAGAGACAGAGAGAGACAGAAACAGAGAGGGGGGAGAGACAAAGAGGGGGAAGGAGGGAGAGAGAGAGCGTGAGAGCGAGTGAGAAGCAAGAGACAGAGAGGGAGAGAGACAGAGAGAGAGAGAGAGAGAGAGAGAGAGAGAGCGAGAGCGAGTGAGAAGTGAGAGAGACAGAGAGAGGGAGAGAGAGAGACAGGCAGGCAGAGACAGAGAGAGACAGAAACAGAGAGGGGGGAGAGACAAAGAGGGGGAAGGAGGGAGAGAGAGAGCGCGAGAGCGAGTGAGAAGCAAGAGACAGAGAGGGAGAGAGACAGAGAGAGAGAGAGAGAGCGAGAGCGAGTGAGAAGCGAGAGAGACAGAGAGAGGGAGAGAGAGAGACAGGCAGGCAGAGACAGAGAGAGACAGAAACAGAGAGGGGGGAGAGACAAAGAGGGGGAAGGAGGGAGAGAGAGAGCGTGAGAGCGAGTGAGAAGCAAGAGACAGAGAGGGAGAGAGACAGAGAGAGAGAGAGAGAGAGAGAGAGAGCGAGAGCGAGTGAGAAGTGAGAGAGACAGAGAGAGGGAGAGAGAGAGACAGGCAGGCAGAGACAGAGAGAGACAGAAACAGAGAGGGGGGAGAGACAAAGAGGGGGAAGGAGGGAGAGAGAGAGCGCGAGAGCGAGTGAGAAGCAAGAGACAGAGAGGGAGAGAGACAGAGAGAGAGAGAGAGAGCGAGAGCGAGTGAGAAGCGAGAGAGACAGAGAGAGGGAGAGAGAGAGACAGGCAGGCAGAGACAGAGAGAGACAGAAACAGAGAGGGGGGAGAGACAAAGAGGGGGAAGGAGGGAGAGAGAGAGCGTGAGAGCGAGTGAGAAGCAAGAGACAGAGAGGGAGAGAGACAGAGAGAGAGAGAGAGCGAGTGAGAAGTGACAGAGACAGAGACAGAGAGGGAGAGAGAGAGAGAGAAACAGAGAGGGGGGAGAGAGAGACACACACAGAGAGACAGAGGTAGAGAGAGAGACAGAGAGAAAGACAGGGAGAGAGAGAGAAACAGAGAGGGGGAGAGACAAAGAGGGGGAAGAAGGAGGGAGAGAGAGAGCGCGAGAGCGAGTGAGAAGCAAGAGACAGAGAGAGGGAGAGAGACAGAGAGAGAGAGAGCGAGTGAGAAGCGAGAGAGACAGAGAGAGGGAGAGAGAGAGACAGGCAGGCAGAGACAGAGAGAGACAGAAACAGAGAGGGGGGAGAGACAAAGAGAGGGGGGAAGAAGGAGGGAGAGAGGGAGACAGAGAGAGAGACAGAGAGAGACAGAGAGAGAGACAGAGGGAGAGAGAGACAGGCAGGCAGAGACAGAGAGAGACAGAGAAATAGAGAGGGGGGAGACAGAGACACAGAGAGAGAGACAGAGAAACAGAGGGGGGAGAGACAAAAAGAGGGGGAAAGAAGGAGGGAGAGAAAGAGACAGACAGAGAGGGAGACAGAGACAGAGAGAGAAAGAGCTGTCCTGGGACGATGGCGGGATTGTAAGATGTCGCATTGCTCAGATGACGAGCCTCCAAGAGAGGCTATTCATGATTGTAGAAGCCTGGAAGGGGGTGTCCCATGGGGAGCCCCAGAGGGCTGGGCCGGGTCTTGAGTGGCTTCACATTTTTTCGATGACTTGGATAAAGGGGTGGTCCATCCAGTTAGCAGAGGCTGACTTGCACGCTGGATGACAGTGGGGATCCCCAAAGAGCTCGATGGGCTGAAGATGAGACTGGAAAGCTGTGCCCCCCCCCCCCATTGGCCCTGCACTCATAGGACAAGGAGGAGGAGACCCCTGATCAGTCATTTTCTCTCCATCGGAGCTTTAGTGAGTTCAGAGTGGGCTCTGCAGCGGTGAAGTTCTTGTGATCTTGGGGGCAGCAAGAGAGGCAAAAGCCCCTCCCCCCCACCCCCTCCCCCTGGAACAGGCCCTGAGAGTCTCCTTGGGCTCACCAGTGCTGGGTTCCATTCTGGGTGCCAGGGTTTAGGGAGGCCATTGAGAACCCGAAGAACGTCGAGAAGGGCAGTCGCTGCGCCGAAGGCTTGACTTCATCCCACACGAAGCTGGCCGAGGGACGGTCAGAGCCGTTTGCTCTGTAGAAGAGAGGACTGGGGAGAGCGATGGAGGGAGGCCTGTCCTGGGGGAGGATCTGGGCAGTTCTGTTGGGTCCGCTGAGCCAGAGGGGCGCCCTGCCTTACACCCGGGCTCCTTGGATATCTGGAGGGACTGGGGTGGCCCCTCGGCACACCGGGGGAGGGTCATTCTCAGGGCTAACCCCCCACCCTGAGCATGATGCCTGGCAGAGAGGCTTCTGATTGGTTGAGCTCATGCGACCGCACCCCTCCCCCATTGGCCAAGCCAACCATCCCTGGGGAATCTGGGACCCCGCCCAGGACTCTCTGGTTCCTCCCGGCTCCTCTCTGCCCCAGGCTGTCCAGGCGTCTTTCCTCTGTTCAGATCTGTCTTTCTTCAGTAAGCCTTTCTTGCGCCTTCCTTCCGAAGTGACCCCCCTTAGACCGTGCGTGTGTCCTGGGTGCCCACGTATTTGCCTGTTGTCTCTCCTGTTAGACTCCAGGAGCACACGGGAGGTTTCACCCTCCTTTGCATCTGCGGTGCTTGGCACATAGTAGGCACTTATTGAATGCTTGTTGACTGACTGACTGACTGTCCTTAGCAGCTTTCTCTCCCCCAAATTGAGGGCGCCCCTCCCCCCTCCCCTTCCTCTCACTCCTCTTTCCTCCTAGAAAAGCTCCAGTCAGTGTGGCCCGCCGTCTGCATTCTGGTCCCGTCAGAGCCCCATCGCTGCCCAGGCCGCTGTCTGGACGCACCGGCTCTAGGGAGGATAGGAAGTCCAGGTCCTCCGGGCTTCCGCCGTCTACACGGTCTGCCCGAACCTTGGGACCGGTTCCGAGCTCTTTGGGGAGCTCTGCAGGCCGGGCTCGACACAAGCCCAAGTGGGAACGGGGGACTCTCCGGGGAGAACCTCCTTTGGTTTCCGCTCTGTGGCCCCTCGGGGGTCACTTTTCGGATGGGCTCGAGGAGCATCCGCCTGGGGAAGCCCAGATCACTGAGCTGTCCTGGATGTGGAAAGCACCCACCTCTACACCAGGTATCCAGACACCAGAGCCCGACAAGAGGAGGTGCAGGAAGTCCCTGAGGCCCCACTGAGCCCCCAGCCTTGAGGGGCTCGCCGGAGTCCTGGTCCTGGAGAGGAGCATGAAGGGAAAGCCCGCCCAAAGCCAGTTGTGTATTGCACTCTCAGCTCTGGGGACCTCAGCGCTCGGGGCATCAGGACCTGCAGATTTGTCCTCCCAGAGCCCCAAAGCCAGCGACAGCCACTTCCCGAGAAAATGGACTGGACCAATCTTCATGTCTATCTTGTTCTCGGTTGCGTGATATAAAGATAAAGCGACCCATCGGGCCAATCACTGGCCCGGCACATCCCTTCGCAAAAAGGAAAATGACTTCTGACAGGGACGGGCTTTAGTCCTGCTGATGCTATTAAAAGGCGGCAAGGTCGCCCCAAATGAGAAATCGACAGGGCCCCTGTTTTCCCGTGTTTTAATAACTGCTGTCAAAAGACATCATCATCGCATGACACCTTGCTTGCCCTTGAAGAGCTCTTCCCTGCAAGGCTTGCTGCAAATCTAAGGAGCCCCGGAAATGCCCTTCTACCGAGGGACAGACTTTGTGCCCACCGAGCACGGATGATGTTAATGTGTCGGGGCTGATGGACTGGCCCGGGGGAAGCTGCATTTTCCCAGTGGCTAGCAGATCCCTTTAGCCATCATTTGAACCCAAGACTCTCTTTTTACTCTTCCAAGAGCTTTGCTGGGGGCCTCAGATCTCCTCTTGGATCCTGACGGAAGGGGCGTTTGGAACCTCTCTGGACTGTCCAATATGGCGTCACTCCTGGAAGATGCCAGATTGGCAGCCAGGAGCCCAGCGTATGGCCAGCCAGCATGGAGCTGGCCTTCTGGATGGTTGGGATCAGGATGTTCCATTGGCTTTGAGTAGGGCCTGAGTCCATAAAACGCCTGTCTGAGCACCATGGACAGCGTTCCCCGCATTCCTGTCTGGCCAAGAGCATCCCCTTCACTCCCAGCTGGTGAGGGCAGGCTGGCCCCAGGGGGTCCCCCTGCTCCCTCCTCCTCCAGGTCATGCCTCTGAGAAAGGGTCCGGGGTGGGAACTTTCCCTCATTGTTTCCTGTTCCAGGTGGTAGAGGTAGAGTCTCCAAACTGGACTGATGCCGCAGGTCTGGGCGTCCAAGATCCAGGCATTGGCGCCAACGGGCCAGGGTGGGGACCTGAGCTTGGGGAGACTCACAGGGCATAGGATGGAGCCACACTTGGAGTTTAATCCGCTCGCCCCAGAGAACGGGCCCAGTGAAATGTTGGCAGGCTTGTTTCTGCCACCTACATCCCCCTGTCAGAGCTCATCTGATGCTGGCCTCTAAAATGGGGGGGGGCTCCCACGGGACACTCTGGAGACCTTCTGGGAAATGGGTCAGAGCCAGTGCTCAGGAGTGGGACCAGAGAACCCCTGGGGCACCGACAGCCACTTTGGGAGGGATCCAATGATGTCCGCTTTCAGGATAAGGGAGCTGAGGCTATGAGAGCCTGGGTGATGACTCATCATGTTAGCAGCTATCAGATGTGGGGGTGAAGGAGGGAAACAGGCATTTATGAAGTGCCTACTGTGCGCCTGCTCTCCCCTAAGCCCAATGCCAATACTGTGGCATTTGGTCCTTGCAACAACCCTGGGAGGCAGGTGTTTTTGTTGTCCCCACTTGACAGCTGAAGAAACGGAGGCAAACAGGGTGAAGGGACTTGCCCAGGGTCACATATCTAGTAAGTGTCTGAGGACGGACTTGAACTCAGCTCTTCTGAGTCCAGGCCCATCACTCCATCCTCTGGATCACCCCTACAGCTTAGAGCCTGCACAGCTCCTGGTGCCCACTAGAACTTGGCACATAGTAGGTTTTCAGTTAATCTGGAGGGACTGAGATCCTTAGATCCAGGAGGGATCCCAGAACTGTTAGCCCATGTCTGTGATTTAAAAATGGTTTTCCTTGCCAAGCCATTGGGAGAGAGAGGAATAACTTGGGAGGGTACTTTTCAGAGGAGCCAGAGACCTTCTGGGGCTGGACCTGAGCCTCCTGCCCTTTGGGCAGCACCCCCGAAGGAGTAATGCATTCACCCGAGATTAGATGTCTCTGGGCTTGTCAGTAGGGCTGTTCTTGGGGGGTATGAGGGGTAGAGTGCCAAGTGCCAGGAAAAAGACGTTCTGCAGAGCAGGAGACCAGGAGGCCTTCCCTGGCGTGGCTGTAGAGTTTGAGCAGAACCCCCCTTCCTGAAGACCCCAGAGGCCCCCTGGACCACCCTGGGGCATCCTCAGCCTGGAGTCATTCCCATGACTCTTGGGCCTCTTGCTCGCATCACCTGGCATATTGAGGCTGAAGAGCCCTGGGCATCTGCAGCATGGTGGCTGGGGACCCTTGCCTTTGCCATCAGTGTCTTCTCAAGGCCACAGATGTCTCCAAGGCTCGCATGGTGCCTGGCCTAGCCTCTCCCAAAGACAGAGGCAAGGGCCGGGGAGGCAGTGGGGCAGGAGAAGGGAACTTCTCCCCTTCGGCTCGTATCTTGGCAGACGGCTTCTCGTTCTGCCTATCGGGTAAACTTGGCAGAGCACTGTTCTGGATGCTGGGGAAGATGCATGATCTGGGACCTCCCTAGGCTAATGAGGGGATAGGCCCCAGAGGAAGAGAGGCAGCTGGGTGGTCCTGAGCCTGGAGGCTCAGGACCTCCCTGCTGTGGGCCCCTGAGCAAGTCCCTTAGCTGGTCCCTGGCTCAGTTTCCTTCTCCATAAAATGGGAATAATAGTAGCACCCACCTCCCAGACTCATTTTGAGGTTCCTTGGAGTTGCCTCTCTGAGGTAGGCTTTGAAGGATGGGTCATGAGGCCTCTGTCTTCATGGACGTTTGTAGCCTCTCCACAAGGACACCCTGTAGGACACCATCTGGGACAAGTGATGGGCACATTGGCTTGGTGTTGGTGGTTCAGAGGATCATGGCAGCACGTAGTGGGGCTAGGAGGGACTTTCTGACACCACTTGCTTCTAACTCACCAACTCCTTCTCCTCAGGTTTGCTTAGTTGGTCTGTTAATCAATCAATAGTGATTAAGCACCTACTATGTGCCAGGCGCTGTGCTAAGTGCTGGTAGCCAAGGAAAGGAAAAGACAGCACCTACCCTCAAGGAACTCAGAATCTAAAGGTGGAGACAGGACACTAAAAAGCCTCAAAAGATGGGGGGAGGGGGAGGGGGTGCCTGATGAAGGTGTGAGCTTCAGGACTGGTGTTAAGGTGACATAGATGTGTGTGCATGTACAATGTAGTATATTTAATATTTTATTTCCCCAATCACATGTAATAACAATTTCTAACACATTTCCCACAACTATGATATCCAAATTGTCTCCCCCCCCCAGATGGTAAGCAATTCGATCCAGGTTATACATGTATGATCCTGCAAAACACATTTCCATATTGGTCATGTTGCGAGAGAACATGCAGCCACCACATGCAACCAAACCCCCAAACAAACACACACAAATCAAATAACCCTCCAGGCGGCTTTTAGACTCCACCAGTCCTTCCTCTGGGGGTGGAGGGCATTTTGTCGCCATGAGTCCTTTGGGGCTATCATAGATCCTCGGGCTGCCGAGAAGAAGCCTTTCACAGTTGATCATCCTACAATATTGCACTTACTGTGTCCGATGCTCTCCTGGTTCTGCTTACTTTGCTCTGCATCAGCTCATGGAGGTCTTTCCAGCTTTTTCTGAAATCCTCCTGTTCGGCTTGCCTTACAGCACACTAGGATTCCATCACCAACATGTACCACGGCTTGTTCAGCCATTCCCCAATGGATGGACACCCCTCCATTGCCATTGCTGTGGTCGACCATATATTGTGCATCTAATCTAGTCCATTGATCCACCCTTCTATTTCTTAGTCAGTATCAGATAGTTTTGATGATTATTGCTTTATGCTACAGTTTGAGTTCTGGTATGGCTAGGCCACCTTCCTTCACATTTTCTCACCCTTATCACCTTTGATTTTCTTGACCTTTTATTCCTCCAGATGAATTTCATTATTATTTTTTCTAGTTCTATAAAGTAGTTTTTTGGTGGTTTGATAGGTATGGCACAGAATAAGTAAATTAATTTAGGTAGGATTGTCACTTTTATTATATTAGCTCAACCTACCCATGAACAATTGACATTTTTCCAGTTGTTCAGATCTGACTTTATTTGCATGAAAAGTGTTTTCTAAGTTTATATAATTCTTGTGTTTGTCTTGGCAAATAGACTGCCAAGTATTTTATATTGTCTGCAGTGATTTGATTTGATTTGATTTTTTCCATTTCCCCCTTCTTTTACTTTTTTTAAAAAATATTTTATTTTTTTATTTTTCCATGGTTACATGATTCATATTCTTTCCCCTCACCTTCTCCCTCCCTCCTGCCATAGCCAATGAGCAATTCAACTAGGTTTTACATGTATCATTGATCAAGATGTATTTCTATATTATTAATATTTGCACTAGTCATCATTTAGAGTCTACATCCCCAATTATACCCCCATCAATCCATGTGTTCTTCTGCATTTCTACTCCCACAGTTCTTTCTCTGGATGTGAATACATTCTTTCTCATAAGTGCCTCAGGATTGTCCTGGGTCATTGCACTGCTGCTGGTAGCAAAGTCAGTTACATTCGATTGTGCTACAATGTATCAGTCTCTGTGTACAATGTTCTCCTGGTTCTGCTCCTTTCACTCTGCATCACTTCCTGGAGGTCTTTCCAGTTCGCATGGAATCCCTCCAGTTCATTATTCCTTTCAGTGCAATAGTATGCTGGAATGATATTTAATGGATTTCTCTTTTTATCTCTTGCTGCTGGGCTTTGTGGGTAATAGATAGAAATGCTGATGATTTATGTGGGTTTATTTTGTATCCTGCAACTTTGCTAAAGTTGTTAATTATTTCCACTAGTCTTTTAGTTGATTTCCCAGGATTCTCTCAGTATACCATCATATATCATCTGAAAAGCGTGGTAGTTCAGTTTCCTCGTTGCCTACTTTGATCCCTTCTATTTCCCTTTCTTCTCTTATTGCTATGGCTAGCATTTCTAGCACAATATTGAATAATGGTGGTGATAGTGAGTATGTGTGCTTGCTTCTTGCTCTTACTAGGAAGGCTTCTAACTTATCCCCATTGTAGATAATACTTGCTGATGGTTTTTAATTTATTCTATGTATTTTAAGGAAATACCCATTTCTTCCTATGCTCTCTAGCGTTTTTAATGGGGATGGGGATTGCATTTTGTCAAGAGCTTTTTGTGCATCTACTGAGATAATCATGTGATTTTTGTTGGCTTTGTTATCGATATGGTCAATTCTGCCAATAGTTTTCCTGATATTAAACCAGCCCTGCAATCCTGGTCGGACTGAATGAGCCTTGTGGCGTATTGCTGTAGTTTCCTGGTTAGTATTTGATTTAAAACATTTGCATCAATATTCATGAAAGAGATTGGCCTGTAGTACTTTCCTTTCTCTGTTTTTGCCCTTCCTGGCTTAGGTCTCAGCACCACATTTGTGTCATAAAAGGAATGTGGTTGGGTAGGAGGGGAGAGAGAGAAGACCAAGATGAAGGAATGAGGAGGGGAGAACAGCCTAGGAGGAGCTGGGGCCCAAGGGAAGCTGGGAGTGTTGCTGCCAAAGGGTTCACACATTCTTTGGTTTGCTTTGTTACTACCTTCAGGATCCCCCTCTTTTTCTGTCCTTGGTAAGTGTAGCCCATCACTGCCAGGAATTCTCTTCCCCCCAGACAGCCCCAGTTGGGAAGGTCTTGGCAGTTTGATAGTGAGGTGGACAAGGTGGTCCATTGTGGGGGAAGCAAACCCCAAACCGCTTCTACTGCTCCAGCTGTGAGCAAGTTGGAGATTCAGGGTAGAAATGGATATTTGTTTATCAGGCAGTCAGCAACCACTCAAGCTGTCTCTCTGGAGATCTCCCCCCACCTCCCACCAGTCAAAGGGACCAGTTCCAAGCCGTTTCCATGGCAGCTGTTCACAGAGGGCTGGTAGCTCAGTACTGGACAGACCAGGGAGGCAAATCCAGGGATTTCTTCTGGGGTATTTGACTTCTCTTTGAACTGAGAGAAAGTGGGGAACATCTTGGCTCCTGGGAGATTCATTCCCCACTGATGGTCGGAACCACTGGGTGTGTCGGAGTAGAGTCCCACTACTACGGGGCCTTCCCTTTGTTCTTCCAGGCTGAGTTCACCAACAGGTCAGATGCTGATAAAGCGACACATCCTCCCAGCTCTTTCTGAAACGATTGTCATTCTGGCAGTGGAAGAGAAGGCAGATTAGGAACTTGGGTGGACGTCAACAGTGAAACATGGCCTGCGTCAGGCTTGAGCTGAGCACGATCATCTCAGAGAGCCTCCCAGGCCATTTCAGGAGAGTGACATATTGCACAAGTGGCTTCCTCCTGTGCAGCGTCAGGGAGAGGAGGCGACAGAGCCGAGGAGCAGGATGTCCGTCATCCACGTGTCCGAGGATCACTTTTCCACTTGACCAGCCACAAAATAAGTTACTTGTACATTTCTGTGACCATCTGTGCCAGGGGGCACCAATGACAGGCTCTTCTCACCAATCAGGAGGTATTGATTAAGTATCCGCTGTCTGCTTACATGTGGGCAAAACCTTCCTTCCCTCTCTCCTCCCTCCCTCCCTCCTTCCCTCTCTCTCTCTCCTTCCTTCCTTCCTTCCTTCCTCCCTCCCTGCCTCTCTCCCAACCTCCCTCCTTCCTTCCTTCCTTCCTTCCTTCCTTCCTTCCTTCCTTCCTTCCTTCCTTCCTTCCTTCCTTCCTTCCTTCCTTCCTTCCTTCCTTCCTCCTATTTCTCTATCTGTGTCTATCGTCCCTCCCTCCCTCCCTTCCAATCTAAAATGGGGGCAAAATGCCCTGTTTTCTGCTCATTGTTGGAGGCTAGCATGGGACAATGTTTGAACTGGTCAGGGTCCCAGGACAGCACCCCAAGACACAGCCAGAATGCTGGTCAGCATGGAGGGACTTTCTGTTAGGAAAGCCTCCTGGCTAGGAAATCCCAGAACCACTTGTTCCTGCTATGCCCCCCTCCAATGGAAAGCACTTTGCAAACCTTAGCTTACTATGAAAATGTCAGCTTTTATCTTGAAACTAAAGCTGCCTGAGAAGAAATGGTGTTGCATAGTGGGCAGAGCACTACTCTTGAGACGTGAAGACCTGGGTTCAAATCCACCACTCTGACACTTCCCAGCTGGGTGACCATGTCTGAGACATTTCATGTCTCTGAGACTCACCTTCCCCATCTGTAAAATGGGTGGGTTGGACTTGGTGAGACAAGAGTTGTTTAATGGGTTCTGCAGCAGGTCATTGTGGCCAATGCTGTGATTATTATGCCCAGATCCTAGACTTGGCATCCACCCAATTCCCAGCGCTTGGTTCAGCGGAGTCTCAAGGGGAATGAGGGACGAGGACGCTAGCTCGCCAGAAGGGGAAGAGCTGCCTTAGGTCAGACAGGACACCAGCAGGAGCAGGAATAAGCAGGGAACGTCGGCCCTCACTGTGGGCTCATCTTCCTCAAGGGGCACCAAGGAAATCAAGGCAGGGATTCCCGGTGGGTGAAGACATTCCCTTCTTGTGGGGGAGACAGCCATGTGCAGAAGGAGGTGACATCACTGACCCTAAGCCTGGCTAGGAGGAAGGCTGTGCCTGGTCTCCTAGGAATGCGGAGACACAGTGATGGAGAGGCAAGGAGGAAGGGCGATTTAGGCACAAAGATGGGATGGACAGCAAGAGGCTGAAGGACTGTGAAGCTGAGTGGGGCTGGAAGGAGAGGGCAGAGGAAACGGATCCAGAGGCAATAATGAAGTTTGCTGAGTTAATGTCGGTCAGGAGCAGGAGTTGAGGAAGTGCTTAGATGAGATCCTTGCTGGCCCGGTGCCAGACCCTTCATTGGAGCTGAGGGAGTGAAGGCAGGGGCCATGGCAGGAGTCTAAGTGAGAGGGGAAGGCTGGGAGAGGTCAAAGAAGGGTTCAGATGCCTGAGAGGCAGAACATGGAGGTGATAAGCCCTCTTCACTAGCCTGGAGTTAGAAAGGAGCTTTTCAAATTGAGGGTGCTTAAAGGTAAGCTGTGGCGGGGGCAGTTAGATGGAATAATGTCTAGGCTTGGGGTCAGTAAGATCTGAGTTCAAATCTTGACTCTAATACCTACAAGTTTCATGACCCTCAACTTTTCTCAGCCTCAGTTCCCACATCTGTAAAATGGGTTGTGATAATCAAATGAGAAAAACTGTCAAGTTCTTTACAAACCTTAAGTCTGCTTTATGAGCATTTATTAATCAAGTAAAACCTGGCCATTAAGGGCAGTGGGATGGACCAGAAAGCAAAGAAGAGAGCATTGGTCCACAGAGGCTACCTCTTTAGATGCATCCAGTACTTGAGCTTTTGGAGAAGGAAGGGAGACAAGGAGGTGGGAGGGTCATGGGAGTGGAAAGAGCCACGCTGGCCTCCAGCAGCTTTTCCATGATGAGGCTGTGCCTTCAGGGGAGCGGCTGAAGGTTTGGGCAGGGTGAAGCAGATGGCTGGAGAAGGAATGGGCAGCTGAACTCACAAAGTCAATGGCTGCTCTTGAGGAGGTTCCCTGGTTCCCAAGTTCCCTCCAGAAGATTCTGAGGGGAACAGAGTTGGGAGAATCCTGGCTGATTTCCATTGGGAGCAGCTGATTGATGGGGAAGTCTGAGTGGAAGCACCTGAAGCGAGTTCCAGGAATTCATGCGTTTGGCTCCTTTGGGGATGTCTTTTGGGAGGAACTGTGGGTTGTAGCTGGCCTGGAAGCCATACCACCAGAGTGATTTAGTGAGATGATGCTTGTGTCAGAACTCTCATGCCATGAGAGCATGGTTCAGTGGAAATTCGGCAGTGAAGAAAAGAGGACAGAGATCTAAGGATGTGTGGTGTGAAGAGCCTCATTGAGTAGGTCCACATAGACCACATCCCTAGTGGAACCACCAACAATGGCGAGCCAGTATCCAGAGCGCACCAGATCTAGAGTTGGAGAGCCTGTGCTCAAATACCAGCTTTACCGTGGGTGCCACCCCAAGTTATTTAATCTCCCTGGGCCTCAGTTTCCTCATTTTTAAAAGGAGATAGCTGGATAAGATGGCTCCAGAAGTCCTTTTCCTCTCTAAGCCCCTCTGACTCTATGGTTCTATGAAGACCACAGAGTTGGCATTTCCTTTGACTTCTCTACCCCTCTGCTGCCATGGTTAAACTTGTGGTTCATGGGTTGGCAAGTCAAGGATGTCTTCACAGTGATGTATGCCTACATGAGACGGTGGCTTGTAGAGTGCCAGGGAGAGAGTGGAAATCCATGTGTTTATTCCATTGGGCTTCTAGTTGTGTCATGAGATCTAGAATCAGCCCCCCAGCATGTCATGGGGGGTTGGTGAGAAGAACTGGCCAAGAGGGGCCCCACAACAAGTGGACAGCCATGGATTGTCATGTCCAACATCTCAAAGCCCATTTTAATCCTTGCTAACCCCAAAGCCTGTCTTGGTCGTTGGTTATACAGGGTCAGGCTCGCATTGGAGCTGCTTGCATTTGCTTTCTCTGTCCCAGAAGGCTGGTTCTTTCTTCACAAGACCACGGCATCAGGGCAGCCAGCCCTGCGGGCCAAGAGAACCATTTTGACTTGGGTTAGCTCGATTGAGTTGTAGCTGTCTGAGGAGGAGACAGATATTGATTCATGTGGAGTTCCACGTTTTGGATTCTCATCCAATCAAAACACTTTGTCTTCACAAAGGGAAAATGCTCAGAATAAATCATGCGTTGTGCATTTGGGGCAAAATACATTTAGAAGATGAAGCTTGAGAGAGAGTGAGAGACAGAGAGACAGAGACAGAGACAGAGACATAGAAGAGCTCGGATTCTGGGTAATCTGTTCTGTTTTCCTGGGGATGGAGGGGCACATTACTAATGGTTTCCTCCATCAGGTCAGAGATCTTTTCATTGGGAGCCCCTCAGCCCCCGTGAAGTCCCCACCCCTCCTTGACCTCCAAGATGGCCCTTAATAGACCTTTTTTTGAATTTTAAGGATACTTCTCCCAGGACTCTGAGCAAATATTCTTTCACTGATGGGCTTTGCCAGTCCAACCCAGCATTTAATTAGTGCCTACTGTGTGCAGCTCTAATCCACCTTCCACATGACAGCCCTTCAAATACTGAATCTAAAGCCACCTACTCTGCTCCCCACCCCAGTTCACATCCAATCAACATTAATTGTGTCTCCTATGTGCACAGTACTGTGTGGGAATGGAGTGCAGGATGAAAACTGCCCCTGCCCTTAAGGGCCCTGCATCCCAGTGGTGGGGGTAGGGGTGGCAGCCAATACATATAGATGTGATCATTTGAGGAGGAGGAGAAAGGAGAATGTACTGAAAGCTAAGGGGGTCAGTACAGGATTCCTGAGGGCAGGAACATGGAAACTAAGTGAATGAAGGTCCATAAAATCCAGAGTCAGGCCAAAGTCTTGGGGAACCAATGCTCACTCCATTGGCTCCCAGTGAATGGTCAGGGAAATGAAAATCAGTCATTCTAGGAGACGGGAGTGTAGCATCACATGATGAGTGCTAGGTTAGCCTTTGGAGATATGGGTTCAGAACAGTGTGGCTCTTCAAACATGTAAACACAACTATCACATGTAAGAGAGAGGAAATTGCAAAAGAGAAGAAGATGCAAAAGAAGGACATCTGATCCAATGAAGCAAGAAGCAGCCCTCACAGGGGAAGGGCAGAAAGGAAGTGACCCAGAATTCCAGGGAAAGAGCAGGGGCTGAGGGGAACTCAGAAACTGCCATTTCAACTGGATTCCTTCAGCTGGGAGCATGACAGGGATCTCAAAAAGGCTGGAGGTTCCCCTTTGGACACCAAAGGCTTCCTAGAGATCCCTGGAAGTTTTCTGCTCAACTCAACTCAACATATTAGATTGGACTTTGAAAAAAGCCATCTGTTGAGGAAATTCTAAGGATTTTCTCCACTGCTCTCTCTCCCCAATTGTCCTGAGCTTTAACAATAACCAGATTAGCTCAAGAATAGGGACAACCAGCAGCTGATCAGAAAAAGGGTCAAGGCTTAGAGCTGGGACACCAAGATTTGGGGGGGGGGGGTCAGTTTGCCAGTCCTTAGGCATTCCTGCCACTCACTTTCCTTATTTAACCCTCTTATTTCCACTTCCCTGAGTGATTCTCTATTAAAGTGTTAATATCTAGATCAGGTCTGCCTACTTTCTGACACCAAAGAAGGGGACAGAAGGTTTGGGGAGAATCATACCTCCCCCCAAGGAGGAGGATTAGCTTACGACCAGGGTTGGGGAGTGGACCAAATCTCAAAAAGAAAGTGGTAGTTGGGGTATTGGGAGGATCCAGAGACAGGAACATCTATCCTGTCTCTCAACAACAGCTAAGATCAAGAAAGGAGGCAGTGGGTCATTTCTCCAAAGCCCTCTCCTCCAGTCCTCAACCTCTACCTCCCAACCAAATCTCTGAGGAGACACATTCTGCTCCTCAGGGAAACAAACTCAGGTTGTCTTCCCCAAGGGGAAGAGAGGGGAAGATCAACCTCTTCTCCCCTCTCATTCTCTCACCCCTTCTCTCCCTCTCCTCAACTCACCAGAGTAGGGGATTGTAACCTCCTTTATTGGCCTACATTACACACATCCCTGTTGCTTTTCTGGTGAAACAGCCTTTGACTCCTCCTCATGTGACGCAGACTCAAGGACCATGTGTGTCTCTGGATGTTCTTCTATTTGCTGATGTCCTGACCCCAGATGTGATCTGGCCAGGTCAGAGCACAGAGGGACTGTCAGCTTCTTATTCCAGGCTCTCTTGATGCAGACCAAGAGCTTCTAAGGTTCTTGGTTGCCCAACCAGTATGTTGACTTGTGCTAAGCATTGTGGTATACAAATGTGTCTCAGTTTTTCACACACACACACACACACACACACACACACACTGATGCATCACCCCATCCTAGAACCTGGAATTGTTTTTTTCACAATATTTAAAATTTTTGTCAGTTACAGTGGAAACACTTTTTGACAACTTTTTTTTGCATTTTAGAAGTCAAGTTTTCTCCCTCCCTGTGGTGGTGAATAGTTTGATATAGGTTATATCCATATATAAGTATTTCCATGTTCCCCAGGCCATGACAGAAGTCACGCATCGCACATACAATAGAAATTCCATGAAGGAAATATAGTGGAAGTGGCAGGCTTTGATCTGTGTTCAGACCTCAACTGTTCCTTCTTTGGCCACAGAGAGCATCTTCATCATCAGGCCCTTGTGTGGTTGTCTTGGAGACTTGCTTTGCTGAGAATGTTTTAGTCCTTCACAGTTGATCATTCTTTTCTGTTACTGTATACAATGTTGTCTTGGTTCTGCTGACTTCACTTTGCATCAGTTCATATGAGTCTTTCCAGGTTTTTCTGAACTCATCCTGTTCATCATTCCTCATGGTACCATAGTATTCCCTTACAACCACATACCATGCTTGTTCATTCATTCCTCAAGAGATGGACAATCCCACAATTTCCAATTCTTTGCCACTGCAGAAAGAGCTGCTACAAATATGTTAGTACAGGTAGATCCTTTCACCTTTCTCTGATCTCTTTGGGACACAGACTTGGTTGTGGTATTTCTGGGTCAAAGGGTATGCAGAGTTTGGACGCCCTTTGAGCCTGGTTCTGTATTGCTCTCCGGAACGGTTGTATCAATTCACAGTGTTATGTGTGTTCCAATTTCCCCACATCCCCTGGAACATTTATTGTTTTCCTTGAGTCATGTTAGCCAGTCTGGTAGGCGTGAGGTGATATCTCAGAACTGTTTTAATTTGGTTTTCTCTAATCAGTAGTAATTTGGAGCATTTGTTCATCTGATTATGGGCAGTTCTAAGTTCTTCCTCTTGGATCTTCCTGTTCATATCCTTTGACCATTTTTCAATCTGGGAATGCTTTGTATTCTGACAAATTTGACTCGGCTCTCTCCATAGTTGAGAGATGAGCCTTTTGTTGGAGATGCTTGCTGTCAGATTTTTTCCAAATCTTTTGTCTCCTTTCTAATCTTAGTTGCATTGGTTTTATTTGTACAAAGCCTTTTTAAGGCTTCAAATCAAAGTTAGCCATTTCATTTTTTCGTAGTCTTGCTTGATCACAAATTCTGGAATTGATTTTTGAAGTCAAGACTACACCTTCACATTGATCCCTGAGGTGTTTTACCTTATTAGATTCTGCCCAACTGCTCATGCCTGGCAAGATCCTTTTGCCCCTAACCTTGGCCCCCAGCATGCTTGCTGTTTCTCTCAGCTTCCCAACACCTACAGCCTAGACCAGTCACATCCATCTCAGGCATTAAGAAAACATTTGGTAGCACAGGGTCCCAGGACAGTCTGCTAGCGTGACATTACCCCTTTAATTGGTTCAGAGCCATTTACTCCCCTTGGCATCTCTCCATCTTCTCTACAGGAAAGCCATACCTGCTCAGACATCAGCAAGCAAACCTTGTGGGCAGCACTTGTCTAATCTCCCCTAACAAAGGCCACACCCTGTGCTTGACAAAGCCAGGCAGGTCCTTTGAAATCACTGCTTCCTTCTGTCCTTCTGTGCACGTTCTTCTTGAATTAGCCCTGTTCTTATCTGGGCCAGAAGTTTCCTTGGAATCCAAGTAGAGCTCATTGACTTGGGGAAGTTGAGGAACTGTGTTCTCTTTTCCTCCTTGGACCCATCCTCCATCCTCTCATCCTGGAGTACAATGACTTGGCAATCCTGTTTACTTAAGGATGTGCTTCCCCTGAACCCAGGGTTCGACTCCATCAGGGCAGCTCTGTGATCGGCAGGAGTAAGTGTAGCACCCCAGGCATCTTAGCATCTGGGCAGTATGATCGATGTATTGATATTGTATCCTGTATATTCATTTACCAAACGCATGGGCAGATCACTTAATGTTCATTGTATGGAAAGGGACAGTCCAAAGGACTAGAGCAAAGGACAAGCAAATTCCTGGGCTGGGCAATGGCAGCCACAGCGTCTTGGCTCAGACTACATTCATTTACAAAGCGCGGGTTGGATTAATCTCCTCCTCTGTGATTCCGCCATTGTCAGTGGTACCAATGTGAAAGCCTGCATCATGCCACATATTCATTCATCACCTCCCACTGACATTCCTAAGATCCCCCCAAAAGGCTGGGGAGCATGTGCGAGCCTCCTCTCCTCTTACCCCTCTTACTCTCACAGGGTTTGCTCTCCCTCTTGCCCCTTACAATCTTGATCTTGCTGTGGCCTGCTATGTTCCTCGTGTCTGACTGAATGACGCAGTACAGCTGCCCCGCACATCTCCCATTAATCTCTTGACCACCTGCTCCGGGGGGGGTGTCCCGGAGTCCTCTGCTCCATGCAGGTTCTCTTTGGTCCTCATCTTTATAATTTCTCCTCTCTGTTATCTTTCACTAGAGAGGTAGCTACGGAGGAGCTCACGACTCCCCACGTGTTTTAACTTGTGGTCTCTGAGTCTTTGTTCCTGCATCTCTTCCTCTGACTGCCTTGTCTCTCTCACCTCCATATTCCTCTCGCCTCCATTCTCCTTCTCAGGTCACTATCCACAGTTTAAACTACATGGGAACCTCAGGTCTGTTCGCTATAGTAAGGGACTGCGGGAGTTCATTAAGTTCATTTGCCAAAGGAGGGAACTAAAGCCCAGAAAGACAAAAGAATTCTTAGGTTCTTGTGCCTAAATCTGTCCAGGCAACGCAAGGAAGATCAAGACTTACTGCAATGGGCCGGGATTCCCTCCATCGTAATTCCCAGTGGCTAACTCAGGAGATGCATAAGTGTAGAGTTGGGGTCCCGACCCTCTCAGAGTCATTGGAGGGTGTTATAAGTAAGTCATCCAGATCAACTCCCTCATTTTACAGATGATGAAACTGAGGCTTACAGAGTGGGAATGGCTTGTCTCTGCCATTTACCTGGCTGACCTTGGGGGAGTGAAGGCCCTTTAGTTCCTGAGTAAGACAGTAAGTTCAGCACCCCTATTCTAGCTCCATCCATCCATCCATCCATTCAACCAACCAGTCCATATTTAGCAAACCCTTTCAGGGCCTGCACTTTTCGGCGGCTTGGTCTGGTGAGTAGCATACTGGGCTAGGAGCCAGGAAGAAAAATTCGGACCCTGTTTGTGATGTGGGAGTTTCGGTTTAGCCAGGCAGGAGGAATCCACAGTGTCACTCCAGAAGAAGAAAAGAAGGAAACTTATGAGGCGTGGACCCGGACAGGCTACTCCTCGGGTCTGGGCCTGACGCAAGGGGCTTGGCCTATTTTATACACAATCAGGCCTTTCGATGGTTATAAACACAGACTCGATGGACATCAGGACATAAGCGAGCACAGACATGGAGGGGTTTTCAGTGCAGTCAAGCAGGGAAAGCCCACTCCTCCATTCTGTTGCAGCATTGTGCTTGTAGCAGGGTCTGGTCAGCTAGTTCTTAGAGCATAAGGGGGGTTCCCAAAGGGGGAGATCTGAGGATTCCCTCCTACATCTGCAAGATCCTGTGAAAATAATTTAACCTTCAAGTGCCTCAGACAATTAACCGGAGACTTATCTAATTGAATCATAAGTGCATTGCTCTGTATATCAGTGGAGGAAGCTGCACGCTGGGATTCCCCAAGCCGATGGAATCATATGTCGCTTGTTCCTTGTGTATGTTTAGGGGGCTTGGTGCTATAGAAACTGGGAATCATCTCTGCGTGTGTAGAACTTACTGTCCAGTAGGAGAGATGAGGCAGACATGCACACATCGATCACTGAAGCTCAAACTGAAAGAGTGATGGATGAGTCATGTAATCAGTGGGTACAAAGAGGGTCATTGGAATGGGAAGAGGCAGAGGAGGTGATGAGAGAGGACTTCATGGGCAGCAGTACATTTGAACTGGTTCTGGCCAAATGGGCCAGGAGGATTTGGGAAGAAGCCCATTTGGGGCAAAGGGAGGAGCTGAGGGGCAGTCATGGAGGGTACCTGGCCACTGCCGAGAGGGGATTGGACACAAATCAGCTTTAGCAATAAGGGGAGCATCTTCTTCAGGGGAAGGAGCTGGCCACAGGACTGGCCCTGATCTGACTCTTAGATGTCCTGTTTTGGGCCAGAGCACTTGCTGCTGCCACCAAGGTAGTCAGCATGGCAGGTCCTCTCTGTAGTTGGGTGAGGAGGATATTTCTACATGGTCTTCATTTCTCCCTCGCCCTCCCCCATGTCCCCAGTGCTGTATCCTGGAGAATGCATGCACTCTGAACACTTGTTAGGAGTGGGAGGGAGTTGGTCTTGGTCCTGGAATTATGAGTGGATCAGGGACCAAGAAGTTTTCAAACTCCTGCAAACAATAAAATAGCATGAAAACAGTGGCTCGTGGGCCCTTTCTGCTGGACTTAAGCTATGAAATAGGGACTCGGTCTGAGCAATGAATGGTTGACATGTTTGAAGCCCCAGCTGCACATTTGTTTGCATGTTGAGGATATACCTGGTGAATGAGATTCTGTTCTGTCCATCCTTGGCAGGATTTCACTTCCCCCATATGCTTCTGCATTCTTTCCTCATGGATGTGGTTTCTCCCTGGCTGAGACCCCATCTAGGATCGATGCTGTAGAGTCTGAGGGCAGAGCATTGGGACAGTGTACAAAGCAAGAGTTGGCAGCCATGTGGGAATTTCGGTTGAGACATGGGAGGAGAGGAAGGGCATAGAGTTCTGGGTACTCAGACTGCTTCATGCTCAGCCATTTTAATACCCATGACATTGGCAGGTCCTCTAACAATGACCAGCAGTGAACTAGGTTGGGATATGTGTGGAAGGGCTTTAGCTAAATGGCAAAATGATTACTTCTTTTTTTAAACTCTTCCCTTCTACCTTAAAGTCAATACCATGTATTGGTTCCAAAACAGAAGAGTGGGAAGGGCCAGGCAATGGGGGTGAAATGACTTGCCTAGGGTCACACAGCTAGGAAGTGTCTTAGGCCAGATTTGAACCCAGGTTCTCCCATCTCTAGGCTTGACTCTTTATCCACTGAGCCACCCAGCTGCCCCCCAAAATGATTACTTCTTGATTTCACCCATCATGCCATCTGTTAGTACTATTTGTCAGAGAGAACAAGCCTTCTTTGGAATCTAGGTAAGAGGGATGGACTGGGAATCAGGAAACGCAGGTTCTAGACTTTTCTCTGACAGCTACATGCTTTGTAATTTTGAACATCTGGAACATGAGAGGACTGGAGCAGGTGACCTCTGAGATCTAGTCCGACCCTATGTGACATTGAGGAACCCCACTGGGGTCTGCTGCAAATGCATTTGCTCCTGGCAGGGGTGCTAAGAGGCCATCTAGTCCAACCCCTTCATTTTTTTTACCTTCTATCTTGGAATCAATACTGTGCATTGGTCCCAAGGCAAAAGAGTGATAAGGCCTAGGCAATGGGGATGAAGTGACTTGCCCAGGGTCAAGCTAGAAAGTGTTTGAAGTGAGATTGGAACCCAGGGCCTCCCATCTCCAGGTCTGATTCTATTCACTGAGCCACGTAGCTACCCTCTATAAAGTTCATGTCTGCCAGGTTAAGCGAATCCCCAGATCCCCAGAGCACCACCCCATCCCTCAGATACTCTCCAGGTCTCACAACCCAATTGCTCACTCCTCTTCCCTGGTGCTCAAACAACAAGGTATCTCTAGAAGTCCTGACTGGACTCTCTGGTACAGCATCCCTTCCAGGCTCTGGAGCGGAGACCTCGCTCATCCCCTCTCCAAGCTTCTTCCATGGAAGTGTGGGACAGGGACAGGCTCTGCCAATGCCTTCTTGTCTTCCCTTGGCTCTGGCAGGATCCTGGGCACCCACCAGGTGGAGAACCTCTGCCAAAGGTTGCTGGGAGCAGCCTAGACCCGGGCCAGCACAGGTCTACCAGACCTGCTATCACGGACTCCCTCCTCTGCTCTCGATTCCCTTTTGGACGAGAGGACCTCAGAGGTGGTGTTCACCCCTGCTGGGATTCCCTGACTCCCAGGGACCCTCTGCCTGGAGTCTTAGAGCCTGGGATCATCAGGTGGATGGCTTCGGAGCAGGTTCCTTGGAGCTCAGCCTTTGGCACTGCCCTCTTTGCCCTCCCCATCGGCCCTTTGATGGAGGCTCTTCCATTCTCTTTGGCTGCTGCTCCCTGAATGCCTCAGGCCCTCAGGAAGTGTCCAAGCCTCGGGGCTTGAGCCAGGCCAGTTTTAGAATGGTCTCTCTCCCTTCCAGTGGAACAAGCCTTTCTTCCCCTTTCTCTCCTGTGTACACGGCGCAGGAACTAAAACTGACCACCAGGTGGCGCCTGGGACCAAAGTTAGGGATGTGGTCCTGAGGAGGCGGTTACCAAGGGAACCAGGCAGTGGCAGGCTTCCCTCCCTCCAGGGAAGCTAATCCGGAAGGGATGGGAGTGGGTGGATGCTGCCAGCTCTAACCTTCAAAGACACCTTCCCCTTCCTCTCTGTGGTGCGTGGCAGGGTGATCTGCCGCCTCCTTCCCTCCCAGGGAGCTGGGATGGGGGTGGGGTGGGGGGGGGCGCCATCTCTCCATTTCCTCTGGAGCCAGAGCCTCCGCAGTGACCTTCTTGTGTCTTCTGCCTCTGAAGAAGGGATTAGCAGACTGTGGGAGGCAGGGGAGGGAGAAGTACAGACTCGGCCTCACTTGCCCCATCTGTAAAATGAGTCCGTTGGAGCTGCCCGTTTCTGAGCTCCCTTCTGGACCACAACAATGGGGAAATACTTTGGAATTCAGCAAAACCCGGTTCTCCAGGGATGCCGCCTCTGAAGAGTAGGTGAGGCTGGGCCCAGGCCCGTGTCCCGGCGAGTGGCCCCGCTGCAGCTCGGGTCGGGCCCCTCCGGCTAGCATGACCTTCAGGAATCCACCTTTCTTGCCCCAGAGCCTGTGGGCTGTGGCCTGGGAACAAAGAGGCCCGGCCGGTCCCAGGGAAGCGCCCTGAGCTGTGGCCAAAGGGAAGCCACACCAGTCCTTTGGCTTGGACTGCTCTGGAACTTGTCCCTAATAGGGTGAAAAGCCAACAAGATGGGGCAGCGGGGTGGCTCAGTGGATGGAGAGCCAGGCCTAGAGGCGGGAGATCCTGGGTTCAAATCTGGCCTCAGCCACTTCCCAGCTGGGTGACCCTGGGCAAGTCACTTGGCCCCCATGGCCTAGCCCTGACCGCTCTTGTGCCTTGGCACCAGGACACAGGACTGAATCCCAGATGGAAGGCAAACCCTCAACACTTGCCAGAGTTCTGGCGGGAGCTCAGTCCAGCTCGCTGGCCTCTCCTTTGCAGCCTTCTCTCACCTCTTCTTCATGGAAGTCCATGGATTGGGGTGGAGACTCTGCCCTGAGCCAGGCCGGCAGAATTCCCCGTAGAACAGTGGAAGGGTGGCAGCCTGGCCAGATGCGCTCGAGGAGCTCAAAGTGGCCTTCGGGGACACCTTTCCTCTCTCAGGGGTCACCGAGCCCCGACCAGGGACCCAGAACACGCCGACCTCGCTTGGGGGGTCCCAGACGCTCCCCTTCGGAAGGTGGAACATCTTCTGCCGCAGCCCTTCTCCCGCCTCCCGGGATGCTTCCACCGGCCATGCCGAGGCTCCCTTTCAGCCAAGGCCTGGGCCTTCGTGCCGGCTCCCTGGGCCTGTGTCTTTGGCGAGAAGAAATGGGCATCATGTGCCGCCATCTGATTGTTCTTGGAGGCTGCAGAGACTCCGCCGCGGTCTGTCGGCCGGCTGGAGCTGAGGATCCGCAGATAAAGTGAGCAAATCCGCCCAAGAAGCCCCGACATCTGCCTCCGGGGGCCCCTCAGCTCCCTTTTCACACCCCGGGGGGCTCCCCTTTTCCCAGGAGGCGCCGTCGGTGTGTCCTCGGTCAGCTGGGCTCTCCGCGGCGAGGCTCTGTGGCTGCAGACGGAGCAGGGACGGTCCCTTGTCTGGTCACTGTGAATAGCAGGAGGAGATGCTGCCCGCACGGGATGGGACCTGCTCCAGATCTGGCATTGCTCCTGGAACTGGTCCAGCCCGGCTGCCGGTGGGAGCCGCTAGAGGAGAGGTGCGGACGGGGCTCGCGATGACCCGCTTAGCCAGGAGAATCCCCTTCATACCTCCCACCCCGTATTCATGCTTTGGAGATCTGGACGAACCGCGGCTGCTGGAGAAGAAAGCACTGGGCAGTGCCCAGCCCCGGCCCCTCACAGGCAGCCAGGCGGCCCAGGGGAGAGCGGCGCTCACTGACTGAATCCAGCCAGCCTCAGCCACTACCAGCCACGTGCCCCATCCTCTCCTCACTTCCCCTTTCCATCTGTAAAATGGGAAGAATAAAAATAACTGTCTTACAAGCCTGTGGGGAGGGTTAGACATAGAAAGGGCATAAAGCACTTTGTAAACCTCAGAGGGCTGGGGAAGCAATACTTGTCATCCTCCTCATCCTCATCCTCCTCCTCCTCCTCCTCCTCATCATCATCATCATCATCATTGTCATCATCATCATCATCATCGTCATCATCCTCATCATTCTCCTCCTCCTCCTCCTCATCATCATCATCGTCATCGTCATCATCGTCATCATGATCATCATCGTCATCATCCTCTTCCTCCTCCTCCTCCTCCTCATCATCATCATCATTCAGTGGTAACAAATGTTCTTGGGGGTCCTGGGCTCTGCTGCCAACACCATCGCCATCTTGTATACAATGCTGCACTTGGCTCATGTAGTGGGTCTTGGGCCAAAAGTCTTCCATTTGAGCTTAAAGAGAATCGGAGTCATCGGCCCAAACTGGGGGAGGTGGGGAAACCTCCTCTGGATGTAGCTGGGCAGGCTGGCTAGTGAGTGCTCTCAAAGAGCAGGGACAAAAGCCGCCGGCCCCTGGGGAGAAGAGCAGCCTGGGGTGTGGCCAGTTCCGGGCTCCATGTTTTAGGGAGGCCATTGGCAAGCATCCGAGCCAACTGGAGTGAGGAAGGGCCTGGGATGGTCAGAAGAAGGGACTTCTGGGGAAAGAAGGTGAAGAGGGACGTGGTAGTCGCCTTCCCCTATTTCAAGGGAAAATGCCCAAGCCAGTGGACTCTGCCATGGTAGGATGGCCACCTGCCTTGGGAGACCTTGGGCTTTGGGCCACATCAGAGGCATGTGTAGGGGAGGATCTCATTCAGCAAGACCTGAGCGAGGGGCTCTGAGACCTCTTCCAGGAGGAGGTGTTGTGAGGTTCCAGTGAGGCGATGGCTGCCAAGCACTGTGCATGTTCTACAGGAAAGCCAGCCATTGGCATGCTTAGAAAGGCTTCCGTAGTCGTTCGCTTTTTCACTTAGGCCTGAGAGCCCAGGGCTGAGCCTGGTCCTGCCTGGGTCACTGGCCTCACTCTAGCCAGATGCCTGTGGCCTCAGTCCTTCTCCTCAAGGCTGGCTCCTTGCTAGCCCGAATTGGGCCCCACAGAAATGATTTTCCCCTATTTACGGGCCCTGGTGCTGGCCTGCCTTTGTGGGAAGGGCCCTGAGCACCTCTCTCAGAGGCTAATTGGTCATAGCATCCTGGATTGAGAGTGCGGGGGCCCCGGGGGCCCCAACCCTCCTCTTACAGAGAGCCCTTCAAGTGTGTGTGCCTTGGCCCATGTCTTTTGCTGCCGGAGCCAATGACTTTATGGTTCTGGGGGGGGGGTGGGATGTCCACATCAGGAACTCTGTGCCCTCCCGAGATCACAAATCTGTACCAAAATGGCAGCAGGAATCCACCACCAAGTACTGATGAAGGACTTCCTCTTGGGGGTGCCAGAAAGGCAAAACCAGCCCCTGGCCTTGAGGAGCTTCCATTCTAGCAAAGGGAGACAGACTTTCAGGAGAGATGCACATGTAAGGCTCAGTAACCCGGGCTGGAAATGCTCCAACCTTGGACAGCCACCATCACCACTGCCCTGCCCTCAAGGGCCTTCCTGGTCTGTTGGCTGGAGGCAAAGACAGCATGACTGTGCACAAGCAGCCCCAAATCCATACTAACTAAAAGCAAAGTAACTGGGGGGGGGGGAGGGTGGCTAACAGCCAGAGGGATCAGGAAGAAGCAGAAGGTGGCACTTGGGCAGAGCCTCCTGGAGACTAGGGAGATGGGATCAAAGGGGGGAATAACAGCATCCCAGGAACAAGAGGCTGCCAGCTGAAAGGGAGGGAGATCGGACATGGGGCATACAGAAGCCCCTGGGGGGCCACTCTACAAAGTGACAGCCTTTGGATGCTCAGCCCCTGTGAATGGTGGAATGAGTAGGCATATAGGATGGCGACGGAATTTACTCTGATGTAGGAAACAGCGAGGAGAATGACATCAGAAAACTCAGAGCAGACTTTTTGGAACGGATGCAAAGTGAAGGGAGCAGAACCAGGAGAGCACTGCCTCCAGCAACAGCAATATCGTCATGATCAGAGGGGAAACCAATGAGCTCTTCTGATCCAGAAAATGGCCCTAGACAAGCCTAGAATCTTGGGTCATACACACTAGAAGAAACTTTCTCTCCATTTTACAGATGGGGAAACTAAGACTCCCAGAGGTGAGTCACTTTAAAGGTGGCCCTAGTAATCAGCCAGGTGGCACAATGGAGAGAGAGCCAGGCCTGGAGTCAAGAAGCCTCATCTTTCTGAGTTCAAATCCAGCTCCAACACACTGTCTATATGGCCCTGAGCAAGTCATGTCAACCTGTTTGCCTCAGTTTCCTCATCCATAAAACAATGTGAAGGAATAACAAGCCAGTCCAGTGTCTCTGCCAAGAAGACCCCAAATGGGGTCACAAAGAGCTGGACTCAACTGAAACAGCTGAACCAGGCCAACCATCTTTCAGTGGCTTTGCTTAAGAGCTTCCTTGCCCAGAGGATCTTTGGAAGAAGAATTCGTTCCGCTGGAGCAGCCACAGTGGGAGAGGATGTGCATGTTCCATAGACGGCCAGTCTTAGAAGTGCCTCCTCGGCTAGAGAACACGAAGGTGCCGTTCCCAGCCCTGAATCAGGAGCAAAGAAGCAGGAAAGGAGAAAAGCCTCTCGAGGATCCAAGGAAACGGCTCCATTTCCCCAGGAAACCCCAGGAGTCCCGTGAAACCCACCCAGCCCGTGGTCCAAAATGGGAATAAAGAAGGGTGGGAGGGCAGGTCAGACGTGGTGGGCAGTCTCTCCCAGTTCTGTGGCCAGGCTTAGCTTTATGGTCTGGGATTTCCTCTAAGTCTTAGAGTCAGTGAGATGGGCATTATGTTCGTCCATTTCACAGGTGAGGAAACTTGGGCTCCTCAGGAAGGGACACAGTTTGCCCTGGATCACCCAGTGGCTGGGATTTTAGCCAAGGTCTGCCTGGCTCACCCCAGAGATGAAAGTCCCATTCTTGGGTGGCTGATCAAGGCTGAACCTCTCAGAGAAACTGATGCCAAAGAGAGATATCTGACAATACATCACTAAGGCTGTAATGGTTAACAGCTGATGCCTCCACCCACCCCTGGGCTTGGAAGAACCTGAGACATCTCAGGGGGGGAAAGGGCATCAGAGGCATTGATCCTTGAAGCAGGAAGAACATGGATTCAAAAAAGCCAATCATGATAATGAGCATGGAGGAAGTGCTTTGAAGTTGGCGAAGCACTTTGGAAATATTCTCCCAACAGCCCTGGGATGAAGGTGCTATTATTATCCACATTTTACAGAGGAGGAAACTGAGGCAAACAGAGGGTAAACGACCTGCCCCAGGGTCATGCAGCTACGTTGGTGCCTGAGGCTAGATTTGAACATTGAGTCTTCCTGACTCCAGGCCCACTGGGCCACCTGGCTGACTCCTCAGTCCAGGTCTAGCACCCTATTTACTGGGGTTCTGAGCCGTCTCTGCTGTCCTTTGGCTAAAATGGGGAGGAAAAAAGACCTCAATATTTACTTTATACTCACAAGAAGGGCAAAAGTCCAATGGTGGTGGGGCCATTGGGACATTGCTGGGGGCGGAGGGGCTAGGGCTGCTGTGAATATTCCGGAGCTCAATTCATCAATCCATCAACACTTGGGTACTAAGTGCTCTGAGAGCTGGGGGGACACAGGAGAGGAGAAGCCCCCAGCCCAACTCATGTTCCATTCATCAACAGGCAATACTCTACCATGGTGACCATAGCCTTGGAGCAGGTGATCCCTGGCCTCACAGATTTAGAGACAAAAGGGGCCTCAGAGACCACAGAGTCAAACTCACTTATTTTTTGGATGGGAAAAATGGACCCCAAGGAGGTTAGTGACTTGGCCAGGGTCACAAGGGAGTAAGTTACAAAGGTGGAATTTGAATCCATGCCCCCTGACTCCACAGTAAGTGCTTATTCCCTTTGTTATGTGGATGCCATTCCAAGGACTCCATCCTGCAAATGACCTGTCTGCACCAGAGGGCTTGAAGC